>NC_041391.1:48897434-48935794 GCF_002162155.2 Triticum dicoccoides
TCCGGATGCGGAGCCGCCGCCCTTCCCCTTGTCGCCGGATCCGGATGCGGAGCCGCCGCCCTTCCCCTTGTCGCCGGATCCGGATGCGGAGCCGCCGCCCTTCCCCTTGTCGCCGGATCCGGATGCGGAGCCGCCGCCCTTCCCCTTGTCGCCGGATCCGGATGCGGAGCCGCTGCCGCCCTTGTTGCCGGAGCCGGATCCGGAGCCGCCGCCGGTGTCCTGCTCCGGGTCGAGGTAGACGGGCCCGTACTTGTCAAGCGGCACTGAAACACTCATGGCCTGCAGCTCAGTACCTGGCGGCGGATGTCGGGGAGGCGTGCACGCAGCGACTCCACCGTCTTGGTCGCGTACTTGACGTCGTCGGCGTGGTGGATGAGGACGTTGCCGACGGCGCGAAACTTCGTGACGCCCTCGCCCTGGAGGTGATCGGCGCCGTTGCGGAACGCCCAGCCGTATTTCCACAACTCCCTTGCCGCGCCGGTGTCCATGGGATGCTCTTCCAGCAGGACGAGGAGGCCGCCGAGGACGACCTGCACCTTGCTCGCCAGGTCGCGAAGACGGCGGAGATTGTTCAGCTTGGGGTTCGTCCACGACAGGTCTTCAGATCTCTCCGCCCTGGAGAGGACCTCGACCACGGCCGCCGCCTCATGAACAGGCACCAGGCTCATATCCACAGCGCACTGGTTCTTGCGCCGGGCGAGCAGACTGACCAGATCGTACAGACAGTCGGCGTAGTAGGTGACCTTGGGCTGGCTCTCCCACAGCTCCGCCTTCTCCAACCCCGCCGCCGCCGCCGCCGCCACCGCCGCCCTCGCCGCCGCCGCCGACGACGACAACATCGCTTTCCCTTTCTCCGGTGGGTCTCTCTCTCTTTCTTTTTTCTCCTTCTTTTTTTCTCTTGTCGACCGGTGGAATTTCTGATTGGGCGAAGTGGACGGTGCCCCCCCTATTTATTCGCTCTTCCGCGCGCCGGCACACCTCCTGGGTCCCGCGATCCGCGTGCTCCGCCTTCCTCACCGTAGATCCGCGTATCCAACGGTCATCCTGCGCGCGATCCGGCTCCCACTTTCCTATTGGCTGCTCGATGCTTCCTACACGTCATCGATCCGGGTCGCCCAATCCCAGCAATCCTATTGGCTGCTGGCTTCCCTCCCCTTCGTCTTGTGCTTTCTCCCTTTTTTCCTCACCTATATACTTACCCGTATATAAAAACAAGATAAGAAATTCCTAATTTGTGTTTTCTCCGCCTTACTAATAAATTCAAAACTCAAGTATAATTTGCTTCAAAAAATCCAAAAAAAATCCTAGCCTTCCTTTGGAACAAAGGAAAGCCGTAGCAATTTCAAACACGCGGAAAAAATAAAATCCTCACTCATCTTTTTGACCTATCCTTGGATCCGATTGCACACCCTGACATAGACCCCCCCCTTCCCCCCCCCCATCGACTCGCTTGCGACCTCTAGTGTTGTCGTGCTAGGCCTTGTCCTTATCGGGCCTACGTTGTGCCTTTTTGCAATTGCGTATATAGGATTACAAATGATGTGGCCTCATGCCCTAGCCATGCCTTGCCTTATTTACTGTGTGACATGACTAAAAGGCTACAAGCAGCCAGCTAATTAATGTCACAACTAATGCCCGACTGTTTCTACTGATGTACTAATTACATTGGGGGGACGCTTGAATTAAAAGCTTAGTGGAGCTCATGGTAACGCCTGCATTTAAGATATGCATGTTGACCTGTCGTTGGATCAGACTAGCGCCTCCACCCTCGACACACACACACATCGACTGTCTTTGTGACCTCTAGTGCTATCGCGCTGGGCCCCGTACTTATCGGGCCTACATTTGTTTGTGCCTTTTTGCACTTGCGTATATAGGATTACAAATGATGTGGCCCTGCGTCCTAGCCATGCCTTATATAGTGTGTGACATGACTTTAAAGGCTACAAACAACCAGCTAATTATTATTGCAAGTAATGACCGATTATTTCTATTGCTATAATAATTACAATTGGGTAACACCTGAATTAAAGGCTTAGTGGAGCTCATGGTAACACCCGCATTTAAGATGCGCATGTTAACCCCTCGTTGGATTTGACTAGAGCCTCCACCCCCCGACTCAGACCCCCCACATCGATTGTCTTGCAACCTCTAGTGTTGTCGTGCTGGACCCTATCCTTGTCAGGCCCATGCTTTAGTTGTGCCTTTTTGCACTTGCGTATATAGGATTACAAATGATGTGGCCCCATGTCCTAGCCATGCCTATGTTGACATGACAAAAGGCTACAACAACAAGCTAATTAGTATTACAAGTAATGGCCGGTTATTTCTATTGTTATACTAATTACATTTGGGTAACGCCTGAATTAAAGGCTTACTGGAGCTTATGGTAACACCCGCATTTAAGATGTGCATGTTGACCTGCCGTTGGATCCGACCCCGTGCCCTGGCCATGCCTTATATAGTGCATGCAGGTGGCATGACTTGAGGCTACAATAGCCACCTAGTTACTGCTACAAGCAATGATCGACTGTTTCTATTGCTACTGCTTACATTGGGTGATGCTTGAATTAAAGGCTTAGTGGAGCTCATGGTAACGCTCGCATTTAGGATGCGCGTGTTGACCACCCATTGGATCCGACTGGCGCCTCCACCCCCCACTACTCAGACCCCCCGCATCGACTGGCTTGAGACTTCTGGTGTTGTTGCGCTGGTCCATGTACTTATCGGGCCTGCAATTTAGTTGTGCCTTTTTACACTTGCGTATATAGGATTACAAATGATGCCAACTATTGGCCCCGTGTCCTAGCCATACTTTATATAGTGTGTGACATGACTAAAGGCTACAAACAGACAGCTAATTAATCTCACAACTAATGACCGCCTATTTCTATTGTTATACTAATTACATTGGGGTGACACTTGAATTAAAAGCTTAGTGGATATCATGGAAGCGCTTGCATTTAAGATGTGCATGTTGACCTGCCGTTGGACCCGACTAGCGCCTCCACCCCCGACTCATACCCCCCTCCCACATTGACTGGCTTGGGACCTCTAGTGCTGCAGCGCTGGGCCCTGTACTTATCGGGCCTACTGAGGGAGTCCTGGACTAGGGGTGTCCGGATAGCCGGACTATCATCATCGGCCGGACTCCAAGACTATGAAGATACAAGATTGAAGACTTCATCCCGTGTCCGGATGGGACTTTCCTTGGCGTGGAAGGCAAGCTTGGTGATACAGATATGTAGATCTCCTACCATTGTAATCGACTCTGTGTAACCCTAACCCTCTCCCGTGTCTATATAAACCGGAGGGTTTTAGTCCATAGGACACACAACCATTAGAACAATCATACCATAGGCTAGCCTTTAGGGTTTAGCCTCCTTGATCTCGTGGTAGATCCACTCTTGTACTACCCATATCATCAATATCAATCAAGCAAGAGTAGGGTTTTACCTCCATCAAGAGGGCGCGAACCTGGGTAAAAACATCGTGTCCCTTGTCTCCTGTTACCATCCACCTAGACGCACAGTTCGGGACCCCCTATCCGAGATCCGCCGGTTTTGACACCGACACCTACGCTTTAGTTGTGTCTTTTTGCACTTGCGTATATAGGATTACAATTGCCGTGGCCTCGTGTCCTAGCCATGCCTTATATAGTGTGTGACATCACTAAAGGCTACAAACATCCAATTAATTAATGTCACAACTAATGATGATATGTTTCTATTGCTATACTAATTACATTGGGGTAACACTTGAATTAAAAGCTTAGTGGAGATCATGGTCACGCCCGCATTTAAGATATGCACGTTAACCCGTCGTTGGACCCGACTAGCACCTCCACCCCTGACTTAGACCCCCCGCATCGATTGGCTTGCGACCTCTAGTGCTGCTGCGCTGGGCCCTATACTTATCGGGCCTACGCTTTAGTTGTGCCTTTTTGCACTTGCGTATATATGATTACAAATGATATCAACTCTTGGCCCCGTATCCTAGGCATGCCTTATATAATGTGTGACATGACTAAAAGCTACAAACAACTGATATGTCCATTGTGCATCATGTTTTCTTACTGTTATTTACAATGTTTTTATTCATAATGATGCTTTTTTGATTAATTCTAATGTCTTTTCTCACATAATATGCAAGGTATAAACAAAGAGAGAGAATTCCGGCAGCTGGAAATCTGGACCTGGAAAAGCTACGTCAGGCTACCTATTCTGCACAACTCCAAACAAGCTGAAACTTCACGAAGATTTATATGGAATATTGGAGCAAATAACTACCAGAGGGGGCCCACCAGGTGGGCACAACCCACCTGGGCGCGCCAGGGAGCCCAAGCGCGCCTTGGTGGGTTGTGCTCACCCAGGCCCACCTCCGGTGCCATCTTCTGGTATATTGGTCATTTTGACCCAGAAAAAATAAGGAGAATACTTTCGGGAAGGAGCACCGCCGTCTCGAGGCGGAACTTGGGCAGGAGCACTTTTGCCCTCCGGCGGAGCGATTCCACCGGGGGAACTTTCCTCCCGGAGGGGGAAATCATCGTCATCATCATCACCAACTACTCTCCCATCTTGGGGAGGGCAATCTCCATCAACATCTTCAACAACACTGTCTCATCTCAAACCCTAGTTCATCTCTTGTGTTCAGTCTTGTTACTGGAACTATAGATTGGTGCTTGTGGGTGACCAGTAGTGTTGATTACATCTTGTAGTTGATTACTATATGGTTTACTTGGTGGAAGATTATATGTTCAGATCCAATATGCTATTTAATACCCCTCTTATCTTGAGCATGATTATTATTTGTGAGTAGTTACTTTTGTTCTTGAGGTCACGGGAGAAATCATGTTGCAAGTAATCATGTGAGCTTGATATGTGTTGGATATTTTGATAGTATGTATGTTGTGATTCCCTTAGTGGTGTCATGTGAACGTCGACTACATGACACTTCACCATATTTGGGCCTAAGGGAATCCATTGTGGAGTAGCAATTAGATGATGGGTTGCAAGAGTGATAGAAGCTTAACCCCCAGTTTACGCGCTATTTCGTGAGGGACCGATTGGATCGAAAAGTTTAATGCTATGGTTAGAATTTATTCTTAATACTTTTCTCATAGTTGTGGATGCTTGCAGGAGGGTTAATCATAAGTAGGAGGTTTGTTCAAGTAAGAACAGCACCTAAGCACCGGTCCACCCACATATCAAATTGTCAAAGTAGGGGACACAAATCGAACCAACATGATGAAAGTGACTAGATGAAATTCCTGAGTATCCTCAAGAACGCTTTGCTTATCATAAGAGACCGTTTTGGCCTGTCCTTTCCCTCAAAAGGATTGGGCTACCTTGCTGCACTTTTGTTACTACAATTGTTACTTGCTCGTTATAAATTATCTTGCTATCAAACTACTCCGCTACTTACAATTTCAGCACTTGCAGACATTACCTTACTGAAAACTACTTGTCATTTCCTTTTGCTTCTCGTTGGGTTTGACACTCTTACTTATCGAAAAGAGCTACAATTGATCCCCTATACTTGTGGGTCATCAAGGCTATTTTCTGGCGCCGTTGCTGGGGAGTGAAGCGCCTTTGGTAAGTGGAATTTGGTAAGGAAACATTTATATAGTGTGATGAAATTTATTGTCACTTGTTACTATGGAAAAGAATCCTTTGAGGGGTTTGTTCGGGGTATCTTCACCTTGTCCGGAACCACAATTAGATACCCCTCAAACTACTGCACCTACTAAAAATATTGAATATGAAATTCCTTCGGGTATGATAGAACAACTGCTAGCTAATCCTTATGCACGTGATGGAACCGAACATCCTGATATGCACTTGATATATGTGGAACAAATTTGTGGATTGTTTGAGCTTGCAGGTTTACCCAAAGATGAAGTGATGAAGAAGGTTTTCCCTTAATCTTCGAAGGGAAAAGCATTGGTATGGTATAGGCTATGCGATGATATTGGATCATGGAATTGGAATCGTTTGAAATTGGAGTTCCACCAAAAAATTATCCTATGCATCTAGTTCATCATGATCGGAATTATATATATTTTTTGGCCTCGTAAAGGATAAAGTATCGCTCTAGCTTGGGGGAGGCTTAAGTCAATGTTATATTCATGCCCCAATCATGAGCTCTCAAGAGAAATTATTATCCAGAATGTTTATGCTCGGCTTTCTCGTAATGATCAAACCATGCTTGATACTTCTTGTGTTGGTTCTTTTATGAAGAAGACTATTGAATTACGGTGGGATCTTTTGGAAAGAATTAAATGCAACTCTGAAGATTGGGAACTCGACAAAGGTAAAGAGTCAGGTATTAAAATCAATACCTCTTTTATGGACACTGATGCTTTTCAAAAGTTTAGCATTAAATATGGACTTGACTCTGAGATAGTAGCCTTCTTTTGTGAATCATTTGCTACTCATGTTGAACTCCCTAAAAAGAAGTGGTTTAAATATCACCCACCAATTAAAGAAGAAATTAAAGAACCAGTACCAGTTAAAGAAGAAACTATACTTTATAATGTTGATCCAGTTGTTCCTTCTGCTTATATTGAGAAACCACCTTTCGCTGTTAGGATAAAGGAACATGGTAAAGTTTCAACTGTGGTTAACAAAAGCTATATTATAACACCTCAACCTGATGAACAAATTAAAGTAGAACCTAGCATTGCTATGGTTAAAAATCTCTTGGAAGAAGATATAGATGTGCATGTTATTTACTTTTGTGAAGAAGCTGCTAGAATTGCCAAACCTGATAACATAGGATAAACATAGACCTGTTGTTGGCATGCATGTTGTCGGTGTCAAAACCGGCGGATCTCGGGTAGGGGGTCCTGAACTGTGCGTCTAAGGCTAATGGTAATAGGAGGCAGGGGACACAATGGTTACCCAGGTTCGGGCCCTCTCGATGGAGGTAATACCCTACTTCCTGCTTGATTGATCTTGATGATATGAGTATTACAAGAGTTGATCTACCACGAGATCGTAGAGGCTAAACCCTAGAAGCTAGCCTATGATTATGATTGTTGTTGTCCTACGGACTAAACCCTCCGGTTTATATAGACACCGGAGGGGGCTAGGGTTACACAGAGTCGGTTACAGAGAAGGAAATCTACATATCCGAATTGCCAAGCTTGCCGTCCATGCAAAGGAGAGTCCCACCCGGACATGGGACGAAGTATTCAATCTTGTATCTTCATAGTCCAACAGTCTGGCACAAGTACATAGTCCGGCTGTCCAAGGACCCCCTAATCCAGGACTCCCTCAGTAGCCCCTGAACTAGGCTTCAATGACGATGAGTCCAGCGCGCAGATTGTCTTCGACATTGCAAGGCGGGTTCCTTCTCCGAATACTCCATAGAAGATTTTTGAACACAAGGATCATGTCCGGCTCTGCAAAAAAAATTTCACACACCATCGTAGAGAGCATAATATTTCACAAATCTAATCTGCTGACAACTTTTCGTTTTCTCAACCTGCTGCTGCACATATTGCGAGGCGGTTTCATTGGCATGTCTTGTCGAAGCAGAAATCGTGTCCCCTTTATCACGGGATTCTCATCAATACGGGTGTGGGTAACCCAATCGCGCCATCAACACGACGCTTGGGGAATAAGCGAGTGTACAGGGCAAGTGGGGAGGCGCATGGTTTCTACTGCCTTTATAAAGAGATAAGGATTCCCCTTTTTCACCCACGCCTTCTTCTTCCTCTGCTCATCCATTCTCCCTCGCTCGAGCTCCAGCGCCCAAGTTCTCACCTTCTCCGTAGAGCCATTCCAAGCATGTCCGAAGCGGGAGGCAAGTGGATGGCCTCCTCCATTAAGGAGGAGGACATCACGAAGCTTCGGGAGGCTGGATACCTAGCCGCAGACATCGCGCACCGGCTCCCTACCAAAGGGCAGATCGTCCCTACCCCGAAGCCTCAGGAGAGGGTAGTGTTTCTCTCTCACTTTGTCCGCGGACTGGGATTCCCCCTCCACCCATTTGTCCGCGGGATCATGTTCTACTACGGGCTGGATTTCCATGATCTGGCCCTCAATTTCATCCTCAACATCTCAGTGTTTATCGTCGTGTGCGAGGCCTTCCTCTGCATTACGCCCCACTTCGGCCTATGGCTGAAGACCTTCAACGTGAAGCCGAAGGTGGTGGTCGGCTAGCAAGCGGAGTGCGGAGGCGCCATGGTGGGCAAGATGCCCAATGTCACCTGGCCCAAAGGCTCCTTTGTGGAGACCGTGAAGGGGTGGCAATCGGGGTGGTTCTACATCACCGAGCCACGCGACACCAACTGGGCGGCGGCCCCTGAGTTTCGATCCGGCATCCCCATGTGGCTCACCTCCTGGAAATAGAAGGGCCTAGCTTGGGGCTCATCAGTGGAGCTGACCGGACTTCAGACCTGCGTTAAAAATATGATAAGCAGGAAAATCAAGCTCGTCAACGTGGTCCAGGTCATGCTCTTCCGCCGGATCCTTCCATGTCAGAGACGGGCTTTCAATATGTGGGAGTTCGACCCGGCCGAACACCAGACGCTGCGAGAGCTCTTCGACACGACGCACGAAGATGTCTGGAAGGTGTTGTTCAAGACCACCGAGGTACCACCGCCCATAACCGAGGATCGCGGACTCAGCGCAAAGCGCCCCGCCAATCCGGTAAGTTTTTATATTTTGCAAGACGTGCCTTGTACTAGCACATCCGCGAGAGGAATCTAAACCCTGATATGTCTCCAACGTATCTATAATTTTTGATTGTTCCATGCTATTATATTACCCCTTTTGGATGTTTATGGGCTTTATTTTACACATTTATATCATTTTTGGGACTAACCTACTAACCGGAGGCCTAGCCCATATTGTTTTTTTTGCCTATTTCAGTATTTCGAAGAAGAGGAATATCGAATAGAGTCCAAACGGAACCTTCGGGAGCATGATTTTTGGAACGAACGTGATCCAGAGGACTTGGAGTGCAAGCCAAGAAGCAGCCGAGGCGGCCACGAGGGTGGAGGGCGCGCCCACCCCTACAGGGTGCGCCCCCTATCTCGTGGGCCCCTCGGGCGGCCACCGACCTACTTCTTCCTCCTATATATACCCACGTACCCCGAAAACATCCAGGAAGCCAACGAAAAAACAATTTCCACCGCTGTAACCTTCTGTATCCGCGAGATCCCATCTTGGAGCCTTTGCCGGCGCTCCGCCGCAGGGGGAATCGACCACGGAGGGCTTCTACATCAACACCATAGCCCCTCCGATGAGTTGTGAGTAGTTTACCACAGACCTACGGGTCCATAGTTATTAGCTAGATGGCTTCTTCTCTCTTTTTGGACCTCAATACCGTGTTCTCCTCGATCTTCTTGGAGATCTATTCGATGTAACTCTTTTTGCGGTGTGTTTGTCGAGATCCGATGAATTATGGGTTTATGATCAAGTTTATCTATGAGAAATATTTGAATTCTCTCCGAATTCTTTTATGTATGGTTGAGTTATCATTGCAAGTCTCTTCGAATTATCAGTTTGGTTTGGCCTACTAGATTGATCTTTCTTGCCATGGGAGAAGTGCTTAGCTTTGGGTTCAATCTTGCGGTGTCCTTTCCCAGGACAGAAAGGGTTGCAAGGCACGTATTGTATTGTTTCCATCGAGGATAAAAAGATGGGGTTTATATCATATTGCATGAGTTTATCCCTCTACATCATGTTATCTTTCTTAATCTGTTACTTTGTTCTTATGAACTTAATACTCTAGATGCATGCTGGATAGCGGTCGATGTGTGGAGTAATAGTAGTAGATGCAGGCAGGAGTCGGCCTACTTATCACGGACGTGATGCCTATATACATGACCATGCCTAGATAATCTCATAATTATTCTCTTTTCTATCAATTGCTCGACAGTAATTTGTTCACCCACCGTAATACTTATGCTATCTTGAGAGAAGCCACTAGTGAAACCTATGGCCCCCGGGTCTATCTTTTATCATATAAGCTTTCAATCTACTTTTATTTGCATCTTTACTTTTCCAATCTATATCATAAAATACCAAAAATATATTTATCTTATCATACTATCTCTATCAGATCTCACTTTCGCAAGTGGCCGTGAAGGGGTTGACAACCCCTTTATTGCGTTGGTTGCGAGTTCTTTGTTTGTTTGTGTAGGTGCGTGGGACTTTTGAGGAGCCTCCTACTGGATTGATACCTTGGTTCTGAAAAACTGAGGGAAATACTTACGCTACTATTGCTGCATCACCCTTTCCTCTTTAAGGAAAACCAACGCAAGCTCAAGACGTAGAAAGAAGGATTTCTGGCGCCATTGCCGGGGAGGTCTTCGCTCAAGTCAAGACATACCAAGTACCCATCACAAACTCATCTCCCTCGCATTTACATTATTTGCCATTTGCCTCTCGTTTTCCTCTCCCCCACTTCACCCTTGCCGTTTTATTCGCCCTCTCTTTCCCAATCTTCTCCTCTCTTTTTCGCTTGCCTTTTTCTGTTTGCTTGTGTGTTGGATTACTTGTCGCCATGGCGCAAGATAATACCAAATTGTGTGATTTCTCCAATACCAAGAATAATGATTTCCTTAGAACTCCGATTGCTCCTCTTAATGATGTTGAGTCTTGTGAAATCAATACTGCTTTGCTGAATCTTGTTATGAAAGATCAATTCGCCGGCCTTCCTAGTGAAGATGCCGCTACCCATCTAAACAACTTTGTTGATTTGTGTGATATGCCAAAGAAGAAAGATACGGATAATGATATTGTTAAATTAAAGTTATTTCCGTTTTCCCTTAGAGATCATGCTAAAGTTTGGTTTTCGTCTTTGCCTAAGAATAGTATTGATTCATGGAATAAGTGTAAAGATGCTTTTATCTCTAAATATTTTCCTCCCACTAAGATTATCACTCTTAGGAACAATATTATGGATTTTAAACAACTTGATCATGAGCATGTTGCCCAATCTTGGGAAAGAATGAAATTGATGATTCACAATTGCCCTACTCATGGTTTGAATTTATGGATGATCATACAAATTTTTTATGCCGGATTGAACTTTGCTTCTAGAAATCTTTTAGATTCGGCCGCGGGAGGCACATTTATGAAAATCACTTTAGGAGATGCTACAAAACTTCTTGATAATATTATGGCTAATTATTCTCAATGGCACACCGAAAGATCTACTAGTAAAAAAGTGCATGCTATAGAAGAAATTAATGTTTTGAGTGGAAATATGGATGAACTTATGAAGTTGTTTGCTACTAAGAATACTCCTCTTGATCCCAATGATATGCCTTTGTCTACTTTGATTGAGAATAATAATGAATCTATGGATGTGAATTTTGTTGGTAGGAATAGTTTTGGAAACAATGCTTATAGAGGAAACTTTAATCCTAGACCGTTCCCTAGTAATTCCTCTAATAATTATGGAAATTCCTACAATAATTCTTATGGTAATTTTAATAAGATGCCCTCTGATTTTGAGAATAGTGTGAAAGAATTTATGATCTCTCAAAAGAATTTTAATGCCTTGCTTGAAGAAAAATTGCTCAAAGTTGATGATTTGGCTAGGAACGCTGATAGACTTTCGCTTGATGTTGATTCTTTGGAACTTAGATCTACTCCTCCTAAGCATTATATCAATGAGTCTCTCAAAGCAATGAGAATTTCCATTGATGAGTGCAAGGAAAGAACCGCTAGATTGCATGCTAAGAAAGATTGCTTTTATAAAAGCGTGTTCTTCTAGTTTCAATGAAAATAATGATGAAGATCTTAAAGTTATTGATGTGTCTCCTATTAGATCTTTGTTTTGCAATATGAATATTAATAATAATTGGACTGGAGATGAGTCAACTTTAGTTAGAAGGCGTCCCAATAATTCGGAGTTTTTAGATCTTGATGCTAAATTTGGTAAAAGTGGGATTGGAGAGGTCATGACTTTAAATAGCATTGAACCCACTATCTTGGATTTCAAGGAATTTTATTATGATAATTGTTCTTTAGAAGGTTGTATTTCCTTGTTGCAATCCATTGTGAGTTCTCCTCATGCTTATAGTCAAAATAAAGCTTTTACCAAACATATTGTTGATGCCTTGATGCAATCTTTTGATGAAAAACTTAATTTGGAAGTTTCTATACCTAGAAAACTTAATGATTAGTGGGAACCTACTATAAAGATTAAAATTAAAGATCATGAGTGTTATGCTTTATGTGATTTGGGTGCTAGTGTTTCCACAATTCCGAAAACTTTATGTGATATTCTAGGTTTCCATGATCTTGATGATTGCTTTTTAAATTTGCACCTTGCGGATTCCACCATTAAAAAGCCAATGGGAAGGATCAATGATGTTCTCATTGTTGCAAATAGAAATTTGGTGCCCGTAGATTTTATCGTTCTTGATATAGATTGCAATCTTTCTTGCCCTATTATTCTTGGTAGACCTTTCCTTAGAACGATTGGTGCGATTATTGATATGAAGGAAGGGAATATTAGATTCCAATTTCCATTAAGGACATGCATGAAGCACTTTCCAAGAAAGAAAATTAGATTACCTTATGAATCTACCATACGAGCTACTTATGAATCGAGTGCATGAGTTTATCCCTCTATATCATGTTATCTTTCTTAATGCGTTACTCTGTTCTTATGAACTTAATACTCTAGATGCATGCTGGATAGCGGTCGATGTGTGGAGTAATAGTAGTAGATGCAGGCAGGAGTCGGTCTACTTGTCACGGACGTGATGCCTATATACATGACCATGCCTAGATAATCTCATAATTATTCGCTTTTCTATCAATTGCTCGACAGTAATTTGTTCACCCACAATAATACTTATGCTATCTTGAGAGAAGCCACTAGTGAAACCTATGGCCCCTGGTCTATCTTTTATCATATAAGCTTTCAATCTACTTTTTTTGCATCTTTACTTTTCCAATCTATATCATAAAATACCAAAAATATATTTATCTTATCATACTATCTCTATCAGATCTCACTTTCGCAAGTGGCCGTGAAGGGATTGACAACCCCTTTATCGCGTTGGTTGCGGGTTCTTTGTTTGTTTGTGTAGGTGCATGGGACTTTTGAGGAGCCTCCTACTGGATTGATACCTTGGTTCTCAAAAACTGAGGGAAATACTTACGCTGCTATTGCTGCATCACCCTTTCCTCTTCAAGGAAAACTAATGCAAGCTCAAGACGTAGCAAACCCCCATGCCAATTTAACAGGACTGGGTAGCGATAGCGGAGCGGATTGACTGTCCGGCTCCACTACCCGAAGATCCAGCATCGGCTCTCTTAACAGAGATGCTGTTTCCGGCGCCCTATGAGGTGCCGGAGAAGAAGGCCAAGAAGAAGGCCGTGGGGACCAGGAAAGGTCTCCGGCGCAAGGTTGTATCGAACTCATCGTCCGAAGACACCGAGGCGCGCTCCTCCAATGAACACGAGGAGGAGTGATACGTCTCCAACGTATCTATAATTTTTTATTGTTCCATGCTATTATATTACCCCTTTTCGATGTTTATGGGCTTTATTTTATACATTTATATCATTTTTTGGTACTAACCTACTAACCGGAGGCCCATCCCGTATTGCTGTTTTTTGCCTATCGAAGAAAAGGAATATCAAACGGAGTCCAAATGGAATGAAACCTTCGGGAGCGTGATTTTTGGAACGAACGTGATCCAGAGGACTTGAAGTGCAAGTCAGGAAGCAGCCGAGGTGGCCATGAGAGGGTAGGGCGCGCCCCCCTATAGGGCGCGCCCCCTGTCTTGTGGGCCCCTCGGGCGGCCACCGACGTACTTCTTCCTCCTATATAAGCCTACGTACCCCGAAAACATCCAGGGAGCCAACAAAACACAATTTCCACCGCCGTAACCTTCTGTATCCGCGAGATCCCATCTTGGAGAAGCCCTCCGTGGTCGATTCCCCCTCCGGCAGAGTGCCGGCGAAGGCTCCAAGATGAGATCTCGCGGATACAGAAGGTTACGGTGGTGGAAATTGTGTTTCGTTGGCTCCCTGGATGTTTTCGGGGTACGTAGGCTTATATAGGAGGAAGAAGTACGCCGGTGGATGCCTGAGGGGCCCACGAGACATGGGGGCGCGCCCTATAGGGGGGGCTCCCTCCTATCTCGTGGAAGCTTCGTCTGCTTCTTGACTTGCACTCCAAGTCCTCTGGATCACGTTCGTTCCAAAAATCACGCTCCCGAAGGTTTCATTCCGTTTGGACTCCGTTTGATATTCCTTTTCTTCGAAATACTGAAATAGGCAAAAAAACAACAATACGGGCTCGGCCTCCGGTTAGTAGGTTAGTCCCAAAAATGATATAAATGTGTAAAATAAAGCCCATAAACATCCAAAAAGGGTAATATAATAGCATGGAACAATCAAAAATTATAGATACGTTGGAGACGTATCAAGCATCCCCAAGCTTAATTCCTGCTCGTCCTCGAGTACGTAAATGATAAAAAAGAAATTTTTGATGTGGAATGCTACCTATCATAATTCTTAATGTAATTTTCTTTATTGTGGCATGAATGTTCAGATCCAAATGATTCAAAATAAAAGTTCATATTGATAAAAGAAATAGTAACACTTCAAGCATACTAATCAAAGTAATCATGTCTTCTCAAAATAACATGGCAAAAGAAAGTTCATCCCTACAAAATCATATAGTTAGGCTATGCTTCATTTTCGTCACACAAAGATGTTCCCAACTTCTATACCCCCGATGACAAGCCAAACAATTGTTTCATACTTAAATAATCTCAAACTTTTTCAACCTTCACGCAATACATGAGCGTGAGCCATGGATATAGCACTATGGGTGGAATAGAATATGATGACGGGGATTGTGTGGAGAAGACAAAAAAGGAGAAAGTCTCACATTGATGAGGATAATCAACGGGCTATGGAGATGCCCATCAATTGATGTCAACATGAGGAGTAGGGATTGCCATGCAACAGATGCACTAGAGCTATAAATGAATGCTCAACAAAAGAAAACTAGTGGGTGTGCATCCAACTTGCTTGCTCACGAAGACCTAGGGCATTTGAGGAATCCCATCGTAGGAATATACAAGCCAAGTTCTATAATGAAAAATTCCCACTAGTATGAAAAAGACAACTTATGAGACTCACTATATGAAAAACATGGTGCTACTTTGAAGCACAAGTGTGGAAAAAGAGATAGTAACATATCCCTTTTTATTTATTTTCTTTTTTTTTCTTTTTTCTTTTTTTTCTTTTTTTTCTTTGGGCCTTTTTTTCTTTTGGCCTTTCTTTTTTTTCCTTTTTTTTCTTTGGGCAATGCTCTAATAATGATGATCATCACACTTTCATTGATTACAACATATGAATTACAACTCAAAACTAGAACAAGATATGACTCTATATGAATGCCTCCGACGGTGTACCGGGATGGTGCAATGAATCAAGAGTGACATGTATGAAAAATATGCATGGTGGCTTTGCCACAAATATTATGTCAACTACATGATCATGCAATGGCAATATGACAAAAGTAAAGTATGTCATGATGATGATAAACGGAACGGTGGAAAGTTGCATGGCAATATATCTCGGAATGGCTATGGAAATGCCATAATAGGTAGGTATGGTGGCTGTTTTAAGGAAGATATAAGGAGGTTTATGTGTGATAGAGCGTATCGTATCACGGGGTTTGGATGCACTGGCGAAGTTTGCGCCAACTCTCAAGGTGAGAAAGGGCAATGCACGGTACCGAAGAGGCTAGCAATGGTGGAAAGGTAAAAGTGCGTATAATCCATGGACTCAACATTAGTCAAAAGAACCCATATACTTATTGCAAAAATTAAGAAGTCATAAAAAATCAAGTACTACATGCATGCTCCTAGGGGGGTAGATTGGTAGGAAAAGACCATCGCTCGTCCCCGACCGCCACTCATAAGGATGCACAAGCCAGGTACACTTCATGTTTCAAATTTGTTAGACAACTTTAACCATATGTGCATGCTACAGGACTTGCTAACTTCAACACAAGCATTCTTTAAATTCATAATCACCCAACTAGCATGACTTTAATATCACTACCTCCATATCTCAAAACAATTATCAAGTATCAAATTGATCATAGCATCCAATTCACTTCTTATGATAGTTTTTATTATACCCAACTTGGATGCCTACCATTCTAGGACCAATTTTATAACCATAGCAAATACCATGCTGTTCTAAAAGACTCTCAAAAAGATATAAGTGAATCATGAGAGACTAGCAATTTCTACAAAAATAAGTCACCACCGTGCTCTAAAAGATATAAGTGAAGCACTAGAGCAAAAACTATCAAGCTCAAAAGATATAAGTGAAGCACATAGAGTATTCTAGCAAATTCTAATCAAATAGGCTTCTCCCAAAAGGTGTGTACAGCAAGGATGATTGTGGTAAACTAAAAAGCAAAGACTAATATAATACATGACACTCCAAGCAAAACACATATCATGTGGAGAATAAAAATATAGCTCCAAGTAAAGTTACCAATGAACGAAGACGAAAGAGGGGATGCCTTCCCGGGGCGTCCCCAAGCTTAGGCTTTTGGCTATCCTTGAATATCTTGGGGTGCCATGGGCATTCCCAAGCTTAGGCTCTTGCCACTCCTTATTCCATAGTCCATAAAAGCTTTACCCAAAACTTGAAAACTTCACAACACAAAACTCAACAGGAAATCTTATAAGCTCCGTTAGTGAAAGAAAACAAAACCACCACATAAGGTACTGTAATGAACTCATTATTTATTTGTTTTGGTGTTAAACCTACTGTAATCCAACTTCTCTATGGTTTATAAACTAATTTACTAGCCATAGATGAATCGAAATAAACAAACAACACACGAAAAACAGAATCTGTCAAAAACAGAACAGTCTGTAGGAATCTATAACTAACGCAAACTTCTAGAACTCTAAAAATCCTACCAAAATAGAAAGTCATGTACAATTTGTTTATTGATCAGAAGCAAAAATAATCAATGCAAAAGCACGTTTTTGTGATTTAAAAAAACTAAATTTGCGCGCGCAAAGTTTCTGTTTTTCAGCAGAATCAAATCAACTATCATCATAGGTTATCCTATAGGTTCTACTTTGCACAAACACTAATTAAAATATAAAAACACATCTAAACAGAAGGTAGATGCAAGATTTATTACTAAACAGGAACAAAAACAAAAAACACAAAGAAAATTGGGTTGCCTCCCAACTAGCACTATCGTTTAACGCCCCTAGCTAGGCATAAAAGCGAAGATAGATCTAACGAGTGCCATCTTTGGCACTAAATTCATAAGTAGCTCGCATGATAGATTCATAAGGTAATTTGACTTTCTTTCTTGTAAAGTGCTCCATGCCTTTCTTTAATGGAAATTGGAATCTAATATTCCCTTCCTTCATATCAATAATCGCGTCAATCATTCTAAGGAAAGGTCTACCAAGAATAATAGGGCAAGAAAGATTGCAATCTATATCAAGAACGATAAAATCCACGGGCACCAAATTATTATTTGCAAAAATGAGAACATCATTGATCCTTCCCATTGGCTTTTTAATGGTGGAATGCGCAAGGTGCAAATTTAAAGAGCAATCATCAAGATCATGGAAACCTAGAATATCACATAAAGTTTTCGGAATCGTGAAACACTAGCACCCGAATCACACAAAGCAAAACACTCATGATCTTTAGTTCTAATCTTTATAGTAGGTTCACACTCATCATTAAGTTTTCTAGGTATAGAAACTTCCAAATTAAGTTTTTCATCATAAGATTGCATCAAGGCATCAACGATATGTTTGGTAAAAGCTTTCTTTTGACTATAAGCATGAGGAGAATTAACAACGGATTGCAACAAGGAAATGCAACCTTCTAAAGAACAATTATCATAATCAAATTCCTTGAAATACGAGATAATGGGTTCAATGCTATTTAAAGTTGTGACCTCTCCAATCCCACTTTTACCCAATTTAGCATCAAGATCTAAAAACTCCGAATTCTTGGGACGCCTTCTAGGTAAAGTTGACTCATCATCAGTCCCATAATTATCAAGATTCATATTGCAAAACATAGATCTAATAGGAGACGCATCAATAACTTTAACATCTTCATCATCATTTTCATGGAAACTAGAAAAACACGCCTTTACAAAGCTATCTTTCTTAGCACGCAATCTAGCGGTTCTTTCCTTGCACTCGTCAATGGAAATTCTCATTGCTTTGAGAGACTCATTGATATCATGCTTAGGAGGAGAAGATCTAAGTTTAAGAGAATCAACATCAAGCGAAAGTCTATCAACGTTCCTAGCCAAATCATCAACTTTGAGCAATTTTTCTTCAAGCAAAGCATTAAAATTGTTTTGAGAATTCATAAATTCTTTCACACTATTCTCAAAATCAGAGGGCCTCTTATTAAAATTACCATAAGCATTATTTTAGGAATTTCCATAATTATTAGAGGAATTACTAGGGAATGGTCTAGCATTAAAGTTTCCTCTATAAGCATTGTTTCCAAAACTATTCCTACCAACAAAATTCACGTCCATATATTCATTATTATTCTCAATCAAAGTAGACAAAGGCATATCATTGGGATCAAGAGGAGTATTTTTAGGAGAAAACAACTTCATAAGTTCATCCATCTTTCCACTCAAAACATTGATTTCTTCTATAGCATGCACTTTTTACTAGAAGATCTTTCGGTGTGCCATTGAGAATAATTAGCCATAATATTATCAAGAAGTTTTGTAGCATCTCCTAACGTGATTTCCATAAACGTGCCTCCCGCGGCCGAATCTAAGAGATTTCTAGAAGCAAAGTTCAAACCGGCATAAAATTTTTGTATGATCATCCATAAATTCAAACCATGAGTAGGGCAATTGCGAATCATAAATTTCATTCTTTCCCAAGATTGGGCAACATGCTCATGATCAAGTTGTTTAAAATTCATAATATCATTCCTAAGAGTGATAATCTTAGCAGGAGGAAAATACTTAGAGATAAAAGCATCTTTGCACTTGTTCCAAGAATCAATACTATTTTTAGGCAAAGACGAAACCCAAACTTTAGCACGATCTCTAAGTGAAAACGGAAATAGCTTCAATTTAACAATATCATTATCCGTATCTTTCTTCTTTTGCATATCACACAAATCAACAAAGTTGTTTAGATGAGTAGCGGCATCTTCACTAGGAAGGCCGGCAAATTGATCTTTCATAACAAGATTCAGCAAAGCAGTATTGATTTCACAAGACTCAACATCATTAAGAGGAGCAATCAGAGTACTAAGGAAATCATTATTATTGGTATTCGAGAAATCACACAATTTAGTATTATCTTGCGCCATGGCAACAAGTAATCTAACACACAAGCAAACAAAAAAAGGCAAGCGAAAAAGAGAGGAGGAGATTGGGAAAGAGAGGGCGAATAAAACGGCAAGGGTGAAATGGGGGAGAGGAAAACGAGAGGCAAATGGCAAATAATGTAAATGCGAGGGAGATGAGTTTGTGATGGGTACTTGGTATGTCTTGACTTGAGCGAAGACCTCCCTGGCAACGGCGCCAAAAATCCTTCTTGCTACGTCTTGAGCTTGCGTTGGTTTTCCTTGAAGAGTAAAGGGTGATGCAACAATAGTAGCGTAAGTATTTCCCTCAGTTTTTGAGAACCAAAGTATCAATCCAGTAGGAGGCTCCTCAAAAGTCCCACGCACCAACAACAAACAAAGAACTCGCAACCAACGCAATAAAGGGGTTGCCAATCCCTTCACGGCCACTTGCGAAAGTGAGATCTAATAAAGATAGTATGATAAGATAAATATATTTTTGGTATTTTATAATATAGACGCAAAAAGTAAAGATGCAAATAAAAGTAGATTGGAAGGAAATATGATAAGAGATAGACCCGGGGGCCATAGGTTTCACTAGTGGCTTCTCTCAAGATAGCATAAGTATTACGGTGGGTGAACAAATTACTGTCAAGCAATTGATAGAGAAGCGAATAATTATGAGATTGTCTAGGCATGATCATGTATATAGGCATCACGTCGCAACAAGTAGACCGACTCCTGCCTGCATCTACTACTATTACTCCACACATCGACCGACTCCTGCCTGCATCTAGAGTATTAAGTTCATAAGAACAGAGTAACGCATTAAGCAAGATGACATGATGTAGAGGGATAAACTCAAGCAATATGATATAAACCCCATCTTGTTATCCTCGATGGCAACAATACAATACGTGCCTTGCAACCCTTTCTGTCACTGGGAAAGGACACCGCAAGATTGAACCCAAAGCTAAGCACTTCTCCCATGGCAAGAAAGATCAATCTAGTAGGCCAAACCAAACTGATAATTCGAAGAGACTTGCAAAGATAACTCAATTATACATAAAAGAATTTAGAGAAGATTCAAATATTATTCATAGATAAACTTGATCATAAACCCACAATTCATGGATCTCGACAAACACACCGCAAAAAGAGTTTACATCGAATAGATCTCCACAAGAGAGGGGGAGAACATTGTATTGAGATCCAAAAAGAGAGAAGAAGCCATCTAGCTAATAACTATGGACCCGTAGGTCTGTGGTAAACTACTCACAACTCATCGGAGGGGCAAGGATGTTGATGTAGAAGCCCTCCGCGGTTGATTCCCCCTTCGGCAGAGTGCCGACGAAGGCTCCAAGATGAGATATCGCGGATACAGAAGGTTACGGTGGTGGAAATTGTGTTTCGTTGGCTCCCTGGATGTTTTCGGGGTACGTAGGCTTATATAGGAGGAAGAAGTACGTCGGTGGACGCCCGAGGGGCCCACGAGACAGGGGGGCACGCCCTATAGGGGGGCGCCCTCCTATCTCGTGGAAGCTTTGGCTGCTTCTTGACTTGCACTCCAAGTCCTCTGGATCACGTTCGTTCCAAAAATCACGCTCCCGAAGGTTTCATTCCGTTTGGACTCCGTTTGATATTCCTTTTCTTCGAAATACTGAAATAGGCAAAAAAACAGCAATACGGGCTGGGCCTCCGGTTAGTAGGTTAGTCCCAAAAATGATATAAATGTGTAAAATAAAGCCCATAAACATCCAAAAGGGGTAATATAATAGCATGGAACAATAAAAAATTATATATACATTGGAGACGTATCAATAAGTCATTTTGACCTAGATAAAATAAAGAAAGGACTTTCGGGATGGAGCGCCGCCGTCTCGAGGTGGAACTTGGGCAGGAGCACTTTTGCCCTCCGGCGGAGCATTCCGCCGGGGGAACTTCCCTCCCGGAGGGGGAAATCATCGCCATCGTCATCACCAACAATCCTCTCATCTTTGGGAGTCCAATCTCAGTCAAAATAGACATGTAGTTGGCATGCATGTTCTCTCAGTCAAAATAGGAGATCATTGTTATCATGGTTTATGTGATTTAGGTGCTAGTGTGAGTTCTATTCCTTTTACCTTATACCAAGAAATTATGAATGACATAGCACCCGTTGAAATAGAAGACAGAGATGTTACTATTAAACTTGCTAATAAAGACACCATCACACCACTTAGGATTGTTAGAGATGTTGAAGTCTTGTGTGGGAAAATAAAATACCCTACTGATTTTCTTGTTCTTGGTTCCCCACAAGATGACTTTTGTCCTATTATCTTTGGTAGACCTTTCTAGAACACTATCAATGCTATTATAGATTGTCATAAACAAACTGTCTGTGTTAGCTTTGGTGATGAGTCTCATGAATTTAATTTCTCCAAGTTTAATAGACAACCTCATGAGAAAGAATTACCTAGTAAGGATGAAATAATTGGTCTTGCTTCTATTGCCTTGCCTCCTACTGATCCACTAGAACAATATTTGCTAGACCATGAAAATGATATGCATATGCATGAAAGAAATGAAATAAATAAGATCTTCTTTGAACAACGACCTCTGCTTTAACACAATTTGCCTATTGAAACTCTGGGAGGTCTTCCTCCACCTAAAGGTGATCCTGTGTTTGAATTGAAACAATTGCCTGACACTTTGAAATATGCTTTATCTTGATGAGAAAAAGATATATCCTATTATTATTAGTGCTAACCTTCCAGAACATGAAGAAGAAAGATTATTGAAAATTCTGAAGAAGCACCGAGCTGCCATTGGATATACTCTTGATGATCTTAAGGGCATTAGTCCCACTCTCCGTTAGCATAAGATTAATATGGAACCTAATGCTAAACTCGTCGTTGATCATCAACAACGTTTGAGTCCTAAGATGTAGAAAGTGGTAAGAACTAAAATACTAAAACTTCTGAAAGCACGTATAATCTATCCCAAATCTGATAGTAGATGGGTAAGTCCCGTTCACTATGTCCCTAAGAAGGGAGGTATTACTGTTGTCCCTAATGATAAAAATGAACTTATTCCATAGAGAATTGTTACTAGCTATAGAATGGTAATTGATTTTAGAAAATTAAATAAAGCAACTAGAAAAGATCATTACCCTTTGCCTTTTATTGATCAAATGCTAGAAAGACTGTCTAAGCACACACACTTTTGCTTTCTTGATGGATATTCTGGTTTTTCTCAAATACCTATTTCATGACCCGATCGAGAGAAAACCACCTTTACTTGTCCTTTTGGAACTTATGCTTATAGACGTATGCCTTTTGGTTTATGGAATGTGCGTGCTACCTTTCAAAGATGTATGACTGCTATATTCTCTGATTTTTGTGAAAAGATTGTTGAGGTTTTCATGAATGATTTTTCCGTTTACATAACTTCTTTTGATGATTGCTTAAGCAACCTTGATCGAGTTTTGTAGAGATGTGAGCAAACTAATCTTGTCTTGAATTGGGAGAAGTGGAACTTTATGGTTAATGACGGTATTGTCCATTTTGCATCATGTTTTCCTACTGTTATTTACAATGTTTTAGGCATAATAATGCTTTATGGGGTAATTCTAATGCCTTTTCTCTCATAATATGCAAGATTTACACAAAGAGGGAGAATGCCGGTAGCTGGAATTCTGGACCTGAAAAAGCTACGCCAAAGTCACCTATTCTGCACATCTCCAAACGAGCTGAAAATTTACGAAGAATTGTTTTGGAATATATGAAGAATAATGGAGCAAATAACTACCAGAGGGGGCCCACCAGATGGGCACAACCCACCTGGGCACGCCAGGGAGCCCAGGGCGCACCCTAGTGGGTTGTGCCCTCCTCGGCCCATCTCCGGTGCTCCTCTTCTAGTATATAAGTCATTTTGACCTAGAAAAAAATAATAAAAAGAGGACTTTCGGGACAGAGCGCCGCCATCTCGAGGCGGAACTTGGGCAGGAGCACTTTTGCCCTCCGGCAAAGCGATTTCGTTGGGGGAACTTCCCTCCCGGATGGGGAAATCATCGCCATCGTCATCGCCAACAACCCTCTCATCTTTGGGAGGCCAATCTCCATCAACATCTTCAATATCACCATCTCCTCTCAAACCCTAGTTCATCTCTTGTGTTCAATCTTTGTACGGAACCTCAGATTGGTACCTGTGGTGACTAATAGTGTTGATTACATCTTGTAGTTGATTACTATATGGTTTATTTGGTGGAAGATTATATGTTCAGATCCATTATGCTATTTAATACCCCTCTGATCTTGAGCATGATTATCATTTGTGAGTAGTTACTTTTGTTCTCGAGGTCACGGGAGAAGTCATGTTGCAAGTAATCATGTGAACTTGATATGTGCTCGATATTTTGATGATATGTATGTTGTGATTCCCTTAGTGGTGTCATGTGAACGTCGACTACATGGAACTTCACCATATTTGGGCCTAAGGGAAAATATTGTGGAGTAGTTATTAGATGATGGGTTGCTAGAGTGACAGAAGCTTAAACCTAGTTTATGCTATTTTTCGTAAGGGACTGATTTGGATCCAAAAGTTTAATGCTATGGTTATATTTTATCTTAATACTTTTCTCGTAGTTGCGGATGCTTGAGAGGGGGTTAATCATAAGTAGGAGGTTTGTTCAAGTAAGAACAACACCTAAGCACCGGTCCACCCACATATCAAATTATCAAAGTAGCGAACACGAATCGAACCAACATGATGAAAGTGACTAGACGAAATTCCCGTGTACCCTCAAGAATGCTTTGCCTATTATAAGAAACCGTTTTGGCCTGTCATTTGCCACAAAAGGATTGGGCTACCTTGCTGCACTTTATTTACCGTTACAGTTACTTGCTCGTTGCGAATTATCTTGCTACCAAACTATCTGTTACCGACAATTTCAGTGCTTGCAGAAATTACCTTGCTGAAAACCACTTGTCATTTCCTTCTGCTCCTTGTTCGGTTCGACACTCTTACTTATCGAAAAGACTATGATTGATCTCCTATACTTGGGGTCATCAATGGGCGACGCCAACACAAAGCTATTCCACTTGTGGGCAAATGGGAGGCGTCGGAAAATCACATCCCGATGCTGTCCAAACCTTGTGGTAAGAAAACTAACGATCACAATGAGAAGGTCAACATCCTACTACAACATTTCAAGGGCTTGATGGGAGCGTCTTACACAGGCAGATGCAAACTTAATTGGGATTTTTTAAACTGCCTACACATGATCGGTGACATCTTGATGATGTTTTTTGTATGGAGGAATTAAAGGAGGTCATAGATGTGTTGCATTCTGAGCGAGCTCCCGGACCAGATGGTTTTCCTGGCATTTTCTTCAAGAAGTGCTGGGACATAATTAAGATGGATCTCATGCATGCTTTGAGTTTGCTCCATTCTCTCCGAGATGACCATTGGGAACTTTTAAACTCCGCGAATATTGTGCTCATCCCCAAGAAGGATGCTCCTAGCTTCCCCCCTGGACTACAGAACGATCAGTTTAATGCACATCAGGGCAAAAATCCTCTGTAAGCTGCTTGCCAACAGACTTGCACCTGAGCTCAGCATGTTGGTTTCTCATTGTCAAAGCGCCTTCATCAAGAAGAGATGCATCCAAGATAACTTCATGTATGTCCAAAATGTCACCCGAGTTGCTCACATCAAGAAGGATGCAACAATTTTCCTGAAGCTTGACATTGCAAAAGCTATTGACTTGGTTGGGTGGGGATATCTGCTCGAGACCTTGGCTGCTTTTTGGGTTCGGAAATAGGTGGAGGAACATCATATCAATCATTCTAAGATCCTCCTCCTCCCGGGTCATGCTTAATGGCTCTCCAGGCGGGCCTTTCAAGCACATGTGTGGCCTCAGACAAGGGGATCCCCTCTCCCCGATGTTGTTCATTTTGGCTATGGAACCACTGCAAAGACTTCTTGATTTCACGGCTAAAAATGGGGTGTTGTCCAAATTGGTTCCGCAGGCTTCTAGGCTCAGGACTAGCTTGTATGCTGATGATGCCGCTCTCTCCCTGAACCCCATTAGAGGTGAGGTCGCGGCTGCCAGGACCATTTTGGACACCTTTGGCGAGGCCTCCAGGCTGAAGATCAACGCGCAAAAATGAATTGCTTTCCCTATCAGATGCGAGGATCTCGATTTGCAGAACATCACCCGAGACTTGGGTGGAACCACGGGTAACCTCCCCTGCAGATATCTGGGTTTGCCATTAAGTCTTTGGAAGCGTAAATGGGTTGAGTTGTTGCCTCTTATTGATGGCATGGCGGGAATGCTAAAAGGTTGGAAAGGAAAACTTCTGGCAAGACCTGGGTGGCTTGCTCTTGTGAACTCTGTCCTGACTTCTATGGCAACCTTCTTCCTCATCTGCTTTGCCGCCAACAAACGGGTGATCAAGAGAATGGATAAGATCCGAAGGAACTTCCCGTGGAGTGATGAAGAGGAATGCAAAATCATGGTGGTCTCGAGATTAAGGACATTGAGCTTTTCAGTCGAGCTCTACGGCTGCGTTGGGCATGGTTTGAATGGAGCAACGACCCGAGACCTTGGCAAGGTATCCCTATTCCTTGTGATAAAACCGACCGACGACTTTTCTCGGCTTGCACGGAAATCACTCTTGGGGACGGGCAGCGGGCTAGGTTTTTGGAAAGATCGCTGGTTACAGGGCATGGTACGTGCAAATATGGCCCCTGGTCTTTTTGCTCTTGCTCGAAGGAAAAACCTCTCTGTCAAGGATGCCCTTGTACGGGAATCGCTGGATATTTTTTTTCTCTCTTTTGAGTTCTCATAAAAACATCTAAAATATTTTTTGTGGAGAGGTGTATATTAATTTTGCGCTACTACTCCCTCTGTTCAAAAATACTCCCTCCGTCCTAAAATATAAAAACGTTTTTTAACACTACACTAGCGTCAAAAACATTCTTATATTTTGGGACAGAGGGAGTACTTGTCGCAGATTATAAGGGAGATGCTCTTATCCTGTTCGATCGAGATGAGAAGAATGGAGATTTTCCCGCTCCTTGTCGCGTAGCGCGTGCAGCCCGCCTTTTAGCCCCTGCGAAAAATAAAAGTCAGGATAAACGGATAATAAGATAGACCCACGGCCAGGGGGGCCGCTCGCCGGAGGCTGTTGCTCCTCCACGACGCCAGCGGCTACCTACTTACCTCCATGGCCGCCGGCGCCGCGGCCGCCGTACACCACCACCACCCTATCGTGGCTTCGCTCCGCTCTGCTTCGAGGCGGCTCAGCAGCAGCACCGGCGCCAGCAGCTCGCCGCCCCATCCTGCGGCCTTCCTCTGCTGCTCCGGTCCCAAGACGCCGAGCGTCCAGCTCCAGGCTCCCCGCGTCGCGTTCAACCCCTCCGGCAACTTCGACCTCTCCCTCTCCGACCAAGACGGTGAGCTCTACCAACATTAGCATTAGCAGCCACTTCACTGAAACCCAATTAAAATACCACTCCAAACTCTCCCTGGGACGATTAGTTTCACGGCGCAACATTAACAGACGGCATTATCTTCTTCTTTTTGAGCGAAACATATGACCAGATCTCAACATATGACACTATCGGAACCATGATTTTGGTTCCTGTCCTCAGTTTATTTGTGCAAAGTCGTTGTGGCAGTTGATTTTGGTATTCAGTAGTGCTGGAGAGGTACAGCATAGCATACACCAATTCTGCATTGGTCAAGGCCTACAATTTCGCCACCCACACACAACTGGTTTTATTTTCCAACCAACATGATGATGTTAAGTGACAGGGAATGTGCCCTGGAAATGCTCAAGTACCTACAAACTGCCTCTCATGTATGGCGCCCTGTTAGGCCCTGTTCAGCTGCTCTAATACCTTCTTCAAGGGTGAAGGATTCGATTGTCATATGTCAGTCAGATTATAAAGTCCTCACATAATAGTGTGTGTTTTTTTAGAAAAGGAGGATGACCCCCGGCCTCTGCATCTGGGCGATGCATACGGCCACTAAACATATAGTGTGTGCGTGGCGTGGAATTTGTATCGTTGTTTTCCTTGAGTGAGCTCATATATTTTGCTTGCAATTGATATCCTTTCACGGCTTTCTTAGATGCACCACAAGTTGAGCCTCCTCCACCACCTACGGAAGGGCGCATCGAGATCGTTATCAACAAGGACATCATCCGAACACTTGACCTATCGCCCGTCCAAGAAGCCCTCGGCAACCTGAATTCCTTAACGACAGGTAGTCCTCGGACATACCACGAACGTCATGTGACTGCATTTTGCATCGGGAGGCTTTAACTGACCAGAATCTTATGCACATTATTCAGCTCAATCAAGAAATCTGTTGGACCGAACCGTTGGTTTCACAATAAACTACGAGAGAGAGGATCCATACGACACGAGGGAACTGTCGGAGTTTCCAGATGTAAGGCTATGGTTTGTGAGGCTTGACGCTTCCTACCCCTGGTTTCCGGCGGTGCTTGACTGGAGAGCCGGTGAGCTCGCCAGGTACGCTGCAATGCTGGTCCCTCACCAGGTAACCATAGAAACCATTTATCTGAAATCAGCACGTGTGTCCATAAAAAAAAGTGAAATCAGCACGTGTGGTCTCACCCTACAAAAGTGCAGACATATATACACTTTCGTATCGTCGTGTTCAAAGTTAATGAAATTTATGAACTACTACCGCAGATGAGTATGCGTCATGGCGTGGTCTTCAACCCGGAGGCATTGGAGCTGTTTGGGATGAAGAAAGTTTTCCTCGTCTACTCGTGGCTGAAGCAGCAGAACCATGCCAAGCCCAGGTTGAAGACGGGCGACATGGCCAAGATGCTTGGTTTCGGCATTGGGGATGAGTTGTTTGATTTGATCGAGAAGTATCCTATTGGTGAACTCTAGATCTTCATGCTGAAACAGTTGGTGAAGAGTAGATATCATCCAGTTACTTACAGGTGCTATACATAGTGTATACCTGCCGTTCTTGCATACAGGACATCAATGAATCAGGATGTATAAGAAGGTAGTCACGCAAGGGATAATATTTTGAGCGTAAAGCCTAGAGAATTTTCCCGGGCAATGCAGCATCAGATGCTAATCACACGCGGGTTATAGCCCTTTTTGTCTTTTATGAAATGCGCTTTTTTAAAAGGGCGCGAAATCACCATTAAGGAAAAGCAGAAACAACCAAAGCATCATTTGGTCTTACAGCAAAAAGGATTTGTTCTGTGCATGGAGTGAATGTGATGAAACACTAGCTGCAGGGCTGGATGCAAATGCCTAGCTTGTAAGGCCGACTAAGAATAAGGCTGAATGCACATATATATATTCTGCCTTCAAATGTATGGACTTAATTTTCCCTTTTGAGGATTGAAATGCATGAACTTCACATGAAGCCTCACCTTTTGTAATCTTTCTCAGTAAATACAGTTGCTTGATTAATCATGGCTCCGTGTGTTAGCTCGTGACACAAGTTTGATTGATTTCAGTTCCTAATGCCAGCTGAACTAACAAGCCAAGGATTGACTTGGATCATTTGACATTTTTTTTAATTTTTTTTTGCCCGCGGGCATGCTAATCGGCATCTCACCCTGCATAATATAAAGATCATCGGAATCGGATCTAATACCTTTCTTTGCCCGGTCACACACTCTAGCTAGGGTTCTTCTACGCAGGTTGTTTGCATAGTTTTCCTTTTTTTTTTGAGAAACAACATTGCACGCACACGGTCACACCACCACACACACACACACTCAAACAAATGCCTACTGAAGGCCCGACCGAAGTTGTGGAGTTTAAAATTGATGGAATCGCCACATGTGTCTAGTGTAGGGTCAAAAACGCTCTTATATTATGAGACAGAGGGAGTAGTATTTATTTATGAGTTACTATATGACTAAATGATATGAAAAACAAATCTTAAGGATTTTTCAGACCACATTTAACAAGAGATGTTCCATTCGGTTCAAGCATTTTAACAGGAGTAATTTGTTTTTTTGTTTATCTTTGTGGTGCAATCGACTTGGGTCAACTTAAGTAATCCTATGACAGTCAAATATTCGGGGTGGGCCCCGCCTGTCATCGTGCAATGTTACCATCGCCGTCTCCGTCTCCCTCTTTCTCCCGTCATACCTCCGCTATAAATACCACCCACTTAGAATAATGAGCTCGACCGCCGACAGAAGCAGCTCGCGGTCTGCTCTTAGTCTACTCCTCGTCGTCGTCGTCGACCGGCGCCGCGGCAGCAGCAGCAGCCAGCGTCCGACGGGAGGCCGACATTTCCTCTTCGCGGGGCCCGAATCCAATCCGTAAGTCGTCGAAATCTGTACTTGCTCTCGAATCCCCACCCATCTCCTACAGTCCTACAGTACTTCCCTGCTGCGGTGCTGCCAGTGCCCGCCGCCAGTCGTCGCCGTTCCCGCCGTTTCTTGGGGTCTCATTGAGGAATCCGAGGGAGAGCCGCGTGCCGGTTGTGGATTGATCCCCCGGTAATGGAGGCTGTGTAGTGTGTGCTGATGTTGCCGCTGGGCCTACTCTTGCATGCCCGTCCTCTAGGTGTTCGATGGATTGTGCGCAGGGTGTCGGTCCGGCTGGTCTCGTTTCAGTCCTTCCACGTTTCGGTCCGATCACCGTCAGTTGCTGAAAATGCCCACGAAACGCATAATAATACTGATTTCCTGTTGATGCATACTTCTCCGGACTCCGGCTGCTTCTCTAGTTGGCATTCATGCTTCCTTTCATAGACTTTCTGGCTGTAGCTTGGTTGTCATAATCCTGTCGCAGCTTCTCTCTGGTTAGAAAATTGTGCTCAGGCTGTTTGGTTGATTGCCGTTCCCAGGCATTGTGTCCTCTTGCAGGAAGCACCCCATCTTAAGCATCGTATATATAGTTCTATGTTCTGTTATGTTCGTTTTTCCTTTTGCTGTCTGATTGACAATTTGTCACCTGCGGCTTTTGTTCTCTCTCTGCATAGCAAAAGTGTGCGCAAACTGGAATCTGTTGAGAGTAGTATGGCCACGCCAAATGCTTTGGCTTTTACTTAAGGACCACATTGCTTCTCGACTTTCTTGGATGCTTGCCTTGCCAGCCGAACCTTGGATCTATATCTTCCCAGTAGTAGTATAAATGGGGCGCATACCAGAATTGACATTTCCTTCATCGCTTCAATCGGATCTAGCTATGTCGCAAAGTTTCTTTTCTTTGCAATATTCAATCCATTTTTTTTATTACTGCAATTGCTTCCTTAAATTGTCATTTGCCTTTTTGTGTCCTTTTCCTTTCAACGTTTTGACCGAGCCTTTCAAATGTTGGTAGTCTTTCACATGGAATATGTTACTTTAGGGAATACAAGACGTATGCATTGGTATGACGGTAACATCTGTTATATGGTCCTTTTTTTACAGGGGTTTTTCAGCACATAATAAGTTGCTAACATGCAGACAAGCGGCCATTAGCCTTTGAACCATTTGGGGCACAATGGAGATAGCTTTTCTCACATTGTTGGTTCTCTCTCTGCTCCTGTTCCCTAGTGGCATCTGCAAGAGTTTAGCTGCAGGGCCTCCAGTTGTGAATATTGGCTCTATTCTTCAATTTAACTCCACCACTGGAGGTGTTGCGGAGGTTGCCATCCGTGCAGCCTTGGAAGATATCAACTCTGATCCAACAGTTCTAAATGGAACTACACTAAAGGTTAAAATAAAGGATACAAATTGCTTTGATGGTTTCCTTGGCATGGTTCAAGGTAGGCTAGCTTTAACGTCACTCATTCATCGCATCATTAAAATAATTTTTGGTTCATGGAGTTATGAAAATGACACCGTATTCCTTGTATCAGGTTTGCAGTTCATGGAGACTGATGTTATTGCAATCGTTGGCCCCCAGTGCTCCACAATTTCTCATATCATTTCATATGCAGCAAATGAGCTCCGAGTCCCTTTGATGTCCTTTGCTTCTGATGCAACTCTTTCAACTATACAGTTCCCATTCTTTGTCAGAACTGGCTCCAGTGATCTCTATCAAATGGCGGCTGTGGCAGCACTTGTTGACTATAACCACTGGAAGATAGTGACTGCCATATACATTGATAATGATTATGGTAGAAATGGAATTATTGCTTTGGATGATGCACTCACTGCAAAGCGTTGCAAAATCTCCTACAAGGTGAGTTTTCCTTCCAATGCTAAAAGGAGTGAGCTCATAAATTTGTTGGTTGGTGTCAGTTACATGGAGTCTCGCGTTATCATTCTCCACACTGGAGCTGAACATGGACTCAAGTTTTTCTCCATGGCAAATCAACTGAACATGATGGGCAACGGCTATGTGTGGATTGCAACTGACTGGCTGTCTGCATATCTTGATGCTAATTCATCAGTTCCTGCTGACATTATATCTGGCATGCAAGGTGTTCTTACTTTACGGCCACATATCCCCAACTCAAAGATGAAGAGTAATTTGATCTCCAAGTGGAGCAGGCAAAGTCATAAGTACAACCATAGTGATCTTCGTGTAAATACTTATGGTTTTTATGTTTATGATAGTGTCTGGGCACTAGCTCGGGCTCTTGATGCCTTCTTTGGTGATGGTGGTAGGATTTCCTTTTCAAATGACTCAAAGTTGCACCATGAAGCTGGGGAAACTCTTCACCTTGAAGCAATGAGCATTTTTGACATGGGAAATAAATTATTGGAGAATATCAGAAAGGTAAACTTCACTGGGGCATCTGGGAAAGTGCAATTCGATGCTTCAGGTGACCTCATTCATCCTGCATATGACATTATAAACCTCATCGGAAATGGCATGCGGACCGTTGGTTTTTGGTCAAATTATTCTGGCTTGTTGTCGACCATCTCTCCAGAGGCTCTATATTCAAAGCCTCCTAATACTTCTCTAGCCAATCAGAATCTCTATGATGTTATTTGGCCCGGGGAGACTGCACAGAGGCCTCGAGGGTGGGTTTTCCCTTCTAATGCCAAGGAGTTAAAAATTGGTGTTCCCAACAGATTTAGCTTCAAAGAGTTCGTCACGGAAGACAATGCTACTGGGTCAATTAATGGTTATTGCATCGATGTCTTTACTCAGGCATTGTCCTTGCTTCCTTATCCTGTTAGCTACAAGCTCATACCTTTTGGGAGTGGTACTGAAAATCCTAGTTATGACAAACTCATACAGATGGTTGAATCAAATGTAAGTATGAACGCCACTTTTCTTCTCCTAACCATTTATCATACTGTACTGACCAGGGGCATCTTATCCTGCAGGAGTTTGATGCAGCTATAGGGGATATTGCAATTACAATGAGCCGGACAGTAGCTATAGATTTCACCCAGCCATTCATTGAAACAGGCTTGGTTATCTTGGCTCCAGTTAAAAAGCATATAAAAACATCCTGGGCATTCTTGCAGCCATTTACTTTGGAGATGTGGTGTGTTACAGGGTTGTTCTTTCTTATTGTGGGTGTGGTTGTTTGGGTTCTTGAACATCGAATCAATGAGGATTTCCGGGGTCCACCAAGTCAACAAATAATAACTATTTTCTGGTAAGAAGCTGATGTGCACCTTTTGTATCGTCTTCCTGTATGTCAGTTCTGTTTTCGTAGAAATGTGAAGGTGCATACAGACAAACCTTAGAACAGATGCCTGTTAACATACCACGTGAACTACTCCCTCCGTCCGGAAATACTTGTCGGAGAAATGGATCTATCTAGACATATGTTAGTTCTAGATACATCCATTTTTATCGATTTCTTCGACAAGTAATTCCGAACGGAGGGAGTATTATCTTGTGGTGGGATGTATATATGCACAGTATGAACCAAGAACTCTACCTATAGACCTGTGTTGCTAAGTGGGTCCTACTTAGCTATATATTCGCTTAATGATATTATAATGATTTTCTTCTGTCTTTGCACTTCGCCACATGTATCGCCAAATGCTCTTATAGGCGTGATTTCTTGCTCTCAAATGTGTGATTATAATCTCAATTTTGATTGCCTGTAGGTTCAGCTTTTCGACTCTGTTCTTCTCCCACAGTGAGTAAACTAACCTTCTCTATTATGTGTTTGTTGTTTTTGCTATAATTACTATTTTTTTCTGGCGCACGACTCACGATTTCATCTGTATCTGCTTGCAGGAGAAGATATTAGGAGTACCTTAGGGCGTGGTGTCCTGATCATATGGCTATTTGTTGTTTTGATCATTGTATCCAGCTATACCGCGAGTCTTACTTCCATCCTGACCGTGCAACAACTTGATACTTCTATAAAAGGAATCGATGACCTGAAAAGTAGTGATGATCCTGTTGGTTTTCAAGTTGGTTCGTTTGCACAAGACTACATGGTTAATGAACTGAACATCTCACGGTCAAGGCTACGAGCTCTTGGTTCCCCACAAGAATACGCTGATGCCCTGCAGCTAGGCCCTAAGAAAGGAGGTGTTATGGCTATTGTCGACGAGCGCCCCTATGTTGAGCTGTTTTTGTCAACTTACTGCAAGATTGCTGTAGCTGGCTCAGATTTCACCAGCAGAGGATGGGGCTTTGTAAGTACATTTAAACTATATTCTTTAATACAGGTTAGAATATGAGAACACCATATTTTGGTGTTAAAATCCTGGAATAGCAGCTTTAATTTTGAATAGTCGTGTGTACTCTCTAGTATTATGCAACTTTCCTTGCACTTGTTTGCGGGTGCAATTCTAAAATCTACATCTACTTTGTTTCACAAATCAAAATGTAGCACCTTACAAAGTTCATTCTACCAGGCATTTCCAAGGGACTCCCCTTTGCAAGTAGACCTGTCCACCGCAATCCTGTCATTGTCAGAGAATGGGGAGCTGCAGCGGATCCGTGACAAGTGGGTCAAGACAGGTGATTGCACAACTGACAACAGCGAGTTTGTTGACTCGGACCAGCTCCGTCTTGAGAGTTTCTTTGGCCTGTTCCTAATCTGTGGTGTGGCATGTGTCCTTGCGCTGCTCATCTATTTTGGTATCATGCTACGCAAATACCTGAAACATCATCCGAGGAGGAGCCTCAGAAGATTCATCTCGTTCGTCCATAGCAAGGAGCCACCAAAGAACATGGAGAGGCGATCCATGAGCCTGCTTAGAAGCTCGACACCAACAACGCCAATGAGCAGCCTTACTGCCCTTGACATAGAAAGGCCGGCCAGGCCAGTTAGAAATGACAGTGCTATTGACATGGAAAGCTAGTTCATCTGTACAAAGCTAGTGCATGGTATTTGGCAAGTCAGGTGGTCAACTGTTCTGTGTGAAACAACACTGGGGTCAACTAACCTATGTATAGAGGGGGTTCAAATTTACTTCTTAAGTACTAAAGTTTAAGAAATAAGAGAAGGAAGGATCAGTCTTTTCTTTTCATGACTGTATTTTGGGGGATATTGTGCTGCTTCAGACTTGATTGAGCGTAGTGTGGAAGTCAGTAGGATCGTGTGGACTGAGTCTGCAGGCTGCAGCTAGTACTGCTTGCCATGTGGCGGTGCCTGTAGAGTGTCTCTAGAAATGTAGTACTAAACTTTGATGTTCATTCATAAACTAGTTAAGATGGAGCTGCACAAAAAATGAGTTACTGTACCCTTTTTTTTTTTTGCTCTGTGTTGTCTGAGTTTTATTCAGGGCAACTTTGAAGCTTATCTTAGGGTAGTCGCCAGGAAAATGTGTTAGCACCTTCCACAGCTCTAAAGAAGATAATGAAAGAGAACATGGGAAGAAATAATCATAATCTTACCAGGAAAGTGAAGAAAAAGGCGGACACTGTATTTTTGTTTTCTAACTCTCTGCCTACACAAAATTATTTATGGATTAGCTCCAATTGATGACTGCATCGATCCCAAGCTAGCTACTTGTTTCTCTCAAGTCATAAGGAACAGCAAGGCACTGGTCTCAGAAGAGGAATTTCCTGCAGGTTTGTAATTCATCAGTTTTGGTTCTTGCATGCACCTCTGAGAAATAAACTGCAGCTATCATAAAAAGATAATAATTCTCAGTAAATAATTCTTGCAGGGATGCTTGAGTGGTAGGCAGATAATAATTCTGCCAGGGATGCTGCAACTTCCTGGGAGCAAGTGATTAGTGATACAGTGTCCGCTTTTTTGATACTGGGTTTGCTTTTTTGATTTCTTCCAAATTAATAGTTATGCCTACATTGGGAGTGCCAACTCTGCTGTAACTTTTCTGTGAGGCATAACAACTGGATTCTTGTTGATATAGGGGAAAGCAGAAACTAATGTCGATGTCTTTTTATTTAATTTAGTCATAATGATTGACTTAACATATTGTGTTATTGGAGCTGTATAGGGGATTCTGTATTTCTCTTGAAAACAAAAAAGCAACAATAGAAAGAGTTTTTCTACATGATGGATCAAATTTATTTCCTAAGGAAATACATAATGTATATATATTTCTCATTCTGTTCAGGACCTGTTTTTTTAGGAAAAACAGTAGGTGAATTTCCTACTGCAAATATATTAAATAGGAAGGGTTTTTGTATGCAATGGAGTGATTTTTTTTTCCTAAGAACAATAAATAATGTATATATATATTTCTCATCCTGCTCAATACCTGTCTTTTTTGAGGAAAAACACGAGGTGAATTGCCTACTGTAAATAATTCGCCTTCTGTAAATATTTTAAATTATAGAAGTATGTGCATAAGTATGGCTAGCAAAGAGAAAAGAAAAGCAAGTGCTAAAGAGCTACAAGAAGTTAGTCACCCCGGTTCTGAAGCTGGCATAAGAAGCCCTGTTAGCTCTGTGAAGGATCAGCTCAAGCTCATCCTTACAAATCTTTCTGCATCTATATAGGCTAGGCAATCTGTCCATAAATTTGGTAACTTTGAAGAGAAATATTTGGGGCTGCCTACGCCTGACAGCCGTATGTCATGAGGTAAGTTTCAGAATTTGCAGTCGAGGCCTCCGAAAAGAATTAGTGCTTGGGGAGAGACCCTCTCTCTTGCTGGCAAGGAAACTATGATTAAAGTTGTTGAACAAGCTATCACAACTTATATCATGGGTGTATTTAAACTCCCAATGTCAGTGTGATGATCTAAACATGACGGTTCGGAATTTCTGGTGGGGCTCCTCCTTAGGCAACCAGAAAATGCACTGGATGGCTTGGCCGAAAATCTTGGCATGTAAAATGAAGGGTGGTTTGGTTTTCAGGGACCTCCGTCTCTTCAACTAAGCCTTCTCGTGCGGTAGGCCTGACGTTTCCTTACTAATCCTAATAGCTTGTGTGTGCAGGTACTAATGGCTTGTTATTATATCCAGACGACCGCCTTGAAGATAAGGTGTTTTCGGGGAATGCCTCTCCTACTTGGCAGGCCATTCAATATGGCCTTGAGCTCCTGAAGAAAGGCATCGTGTGGCGCGTCGGTGATAGGCAAAAAAAAAAGAATTTGGCAGGATCCTTGGCTGCCTAGGGAGCCAACGCGCCAACCCATCTCACAACAAGGTACTTGCCGTCTCAGGAGAGTGGCGGAACTCCTGGACGAGTCTGGCGCATGGCACTTGGATCTTCTTCGACGCCACTTCCTCCCGGTGGATGTTGACATCATCACCAGCATTCGCACATCACCCCGTATCACCGACGACATCATTGCCTGGGCATCGGAGAAAAACAATATCTTCACCGTTCATTCCGCCAATCGCTTTGCCATGGATGAGCGCGAGCGTCCATCGGCAACTGCCACGAGCAGGGCACTAGATGGTCGTCGCGCCATCTGAAATATCATATGGGGGTGCCCTGCTCCCCCGAAGTACGTGTCTTTGCTTGGAGCGAGGCTTGTGTCCAACTCTCTGGCTACTTGGAAAAATAAATTTTCTCGCCACCTCGAATATATAGACGCGTGTCCCATTTGTGGTGTGGAACAGGAGGACAGTTTCCACGCAATGTGTAGGTGCTCCCTCGGGAAGAATCTCTGGCGTGCCATGGCCTTGGACTGGTCGTTGTCGGACATTGATGTTGTACGCACCACCGGGCCAGAGTGGCCCTTTACCCTATTCGAGCCGCTCTCGGAAAATATTCGCATGGTGGTCCTGATGATCATGAGCTGCGTGTGGTATGTTTGGAATGAACTCACACATGGGAAGCCAGCCCCTCCGATGATAGCATCGCGACGCTCCCTACAGGGGTATATATACTCTCTTATGCATTCACCAGCATCCATCGAGGAATATACTATAGAAAGGTTGTTGGTCTTCCCGGCCATAGGAGCCGTCTGCACGAACGAGTGATTTCCCTCAATGCCATGTTTCCCTCAATGCTTGTTCTACATATCATTTTTGTTATATCTAATTATCAAACATAACAGATAACTATAATCACGAGAAATAGTATGGAAGTAACATTCTTTTATCACCCTTTGTAATATTGTAAGTGTTTATCCCTTGTATTAATGAAAATTACCGCTATGGTCCTGGCATAAAAAATATGATGCAAGTAACTATACTATTATGCAACACGCGTGAAAATTATTGACTATGTAAAAGAAACTCTCAATTTGCAAGAGTGCAAGTTCACACCACATACCAATAGTATATACCAAATAGGAACAAACCAATCTAGTTGGCATAGGTGAATTTTATTAGGTTGTTACTCTCTCACCGATGGATGCCTTCCATGACTAGATATGCATGTTTAATTTCATGTGCAACTTTTTATTTGAAAAACCACAAGTAACTTTTGTGTACACAAATCAAACAAAGCACATTCTAGACCAACACACAAAATAATCAAATGACAAGCATGCAAAATTAGAATCTCCTAAAAAAATTGTCATCTTCGATGATTACAATAACAATGCTATTTTAAATACTAGTACAAAGCATGCACTTGTTGCCAACTAGTTTCTGAACCAATCATAAAAGATTTTTTTCACACTCTAGAAGTTCCTATGAATATGCTTGCATAATAATACAATAGAAACCACTATGAAGATATTTATTAATGTAAACTTTAGAAATCTCTAACATGACATTTAACAATATTAAAATCTACATGGACGCATGCAT
>NC_041391.1:48935920-48939183 GCF_002162155.2 Triticum dicoccoides
TATATAAGTTATGTATTTTTGAAAGTTAACATAAAAATATTTGTCACATTATACACTGAAAATTTAGCAAAGTAAACTTTGTTGCGATATACATTACCGTTGTATAAGAAAAGAATGATATAACTATTATTTAGCAGCATTGTTACATGTTTACTATTGTAGCTAAACATTATTATAAAATTATAACCATTAAGAGTATATATGACACTATTAGTTTAACCATGTATAAATGTTTAGTATAAAAAATATTTAGTTCTTTGACACAATGGCTTCCTACTCTTCTCCACCACCACAGCCTCTTCCTCCCCGTTCCTCCAATCCTCCTCCACCGGCGATGGTGGAGCTACTCTCAAAGGCATCGAGGGGAGAGACCGGGTGGTAGAATCTAAAGGGCGTGAAGCTTGGGCATCTACTGGTGCACAATCTAGGCTTGTGACTGTTAGCACAAGCACCTTGTACGTCGCTCGTAGACGAGTTCTTTCCGTTGAGAGCGCTCCCGTTTGTTGAGCCGGACGAGTACTTTCGGTATGCAAACTGTACGTACACAACTAGCCTAAGCTAGCAACCAGGCAGCTGGATCGATTGTATGGTGGCTAGCTAGCTTGATGTTTGATCGATCGGCTAGCTGGGACCTCGCATACACACACGGCGATGTTATGGCTACAGAGCCGTATCGGTCGTGTTTCTTTATTGCTTTGCGATCTGGGTTAACAAGTTCAGGGGATACATAAGTATATATAGTAGCTAGAACTAGTAGAGCTAACTTAATCGGTTTCCTACTTCTAATCCTAATCCTATACGTGACTTGTTCCTGTCCAAGCCGGACAAGGACTCGTGGTTCATTCCAACAATCACCCCCCTAAACATGATGTCCTCACTTTACAGCTTGGACACCGATCCTACGCCGCATCTTCATGAACTTCTATCGTCCCAAAAATCTGGTTAGGATATTTGCAAGCTGGTCGCTGGTGCAAACGTAGTTGACGTCAACTTTTCTTTCTTCCACGCACTCGCTTAAATAGCAATACCTGGTATCGATGTGTTTGCATCTACCATGATGCATGTAATTCTTCCATAGAGAGATTGTAGACTCATCATCAATGTTGAGCACCACTCGTTCTGGTTCCTTACCTATGAGATCACCGAGTAGTCTTCCTAGGCAAACGCGTTGACACACCGCGGTTGCAGCTGCAATATACTCCGCTTCACAAGATGATAATGCGACCACCTTCTGCTTTTTGTGATAGCCAACTCACTATGTTTCCTCCCAAGAAATATGCCACGCTTGAGTTACTTTTACGGTCGTCCACATCTCCTGCCATGTTGCTATCACTATAGCCAGGTAGCTCCATCATCTCCTTCTTCTTTTCTGTCAAATGGATACAACTGAAGTTTGTTGTCCCTTTGATGTAGCTGAGTAATGTTTGACGGCTGCCCAATGTTCAGTCGTGGGCGCTTCCATGAAGCGACTCACTATACCAACAGAATAGGCCAAGTTCGGTCTTGTATTCGTGAGATACCTCAACTTTCGGACCACACTTCTACACTCCGCCGCATCAACCGCGGGTGCTTCACTGTTCTTGCTTAGTATGAAACGAGGCTTCATCGAAACATGACTTGGATTGCAATCTTTCATGCCACAACTTTCAAGTACCTTATTTGCATATGCCTCCTGGCATATTGTGATTCCCTCCGGCTTTTGTTGTACCTCGATCCCAAGGTAGTAACTCAAGAGCCCTAGATCAGTCATCTTGAATAGCTCCTTCATTTGTAGCTTGAAGTTTGCAATCACCTCTTCGTCTTCTCCAGTTATCAACAGATCATCCACATAGATGCCCACTAATTAAGAGAAAAATCTTTGCCTTTACCTCGCTTGTACACATCATGCTCGAGTGGAGCTTTCTCAAATCCAAGAGAAATCAATGTACTGTCAAGCTTGATGTTCCATGCCCGAGGAGCTTGTCGTAGCCCATACAACGCCTTGTGTAGTTTCAATACCTTGTGTTCTTCTCCTTCTTGGATGTATCCCGATGATTGTTTCACATACAGTTCTTCTTCTAATTCCCCAGTCAAAAATGCGGAGTTCACATCCATGTGATGTAGCATCCAAGATTCTTGAGCCCGCAGAGCTATAAGTAGCCTCATCGGGTCTATCCTTGCAACTGGAATGAATACTTCTTTGATGTCCACACCTTGCTCTTGCACGCAGGGTGTCCTGAGATTTCGGGGGCCCGGGGCGGAGCTAGAAGCCGGGGCCTCTTAATACAAACGTGAAAATAATAATCAATGTATTAGTTTCGTGTTTTGACGTCAAAATCCTGTGTAATATCTTTTAAATTTAGCCAGTCAATTTTATGATATAAATATACAAGTGTATAGCTATTGCCCACAACAAGAAACCAAAAATATATCTCCCCCCTTCAGTTTGAACTCTGAATCGTGTCAAACTTACCAAATCAAGCAGGAAGTTATCTACAACTTTCATGTTGTGTTCAAAATTCGTTCTTCGCAGAAATAGAATAGTTCTTGCAAAACATAAATTTACTAAAATCTGATAATTCATTTTTGTTAGAAATTAAAATCAGAATTCTGGTACAACAGCATTGTTTGATGATATCTGAACAAACATTAATCCAAATTGAGCAAATTCGGTTTTACTGGAAAGCTGTCAACAATCATTACAACTTTATAATGTTGGTGCCATCTCAAAAATATATATGATTAGTGCTAGTTTTTAAAACACTAATCATGTTCGATGATTCAGATATTGAAAACAATTCTGAATATCGACTCCAATCGACAAACTATTTTTGTAAACAATCCAAACTAAGTATTTAAGAACTAGAGAATAGATTCACACACACAAAAATAGAACTAGTAGATATAGAAACGAGGTTAACCTTGATCTGTGGAGCGTTGATTCGAATTAATTGATCAATTCCGATCCAATCCAGTGAGTTCATTGTAGGCTATTGTTGGTCTATTCCTCACGGCCGCTTGTGTCTTGCTCTGGCCGGAGGCCCCCGACGATATCCATGTTCGTCGGTGCATCGAGCGCTTGACACCTGAGCGAAGCGGCGGCTGTCTCTGACTCGCAATCAGCGCCCGGGAATTAGGATTGGCAATCATGCGATCGGAACTTAGGGAAGAAAAGCTAAAAGGGAGTACAGGGACGCAGACAACATGCATGACGCAACTGGGATCGGCCTTGGCGATCACGATTGGAGAAGGCTGCATCTGCATGTACCCCGTGATTAAGCTGC
>NC_041391.1:48939459-48976860 GCF_002162155.2 Triticum dicoccoides
GCTTGCACGTATCCTTTAGCCACGAGCATTGCCTTATACTTCACTAAGTTTCTTTCGGCATCCTTCTTGACATTGTACGTACACGGTACACCCACTTAATCTCTATGGCATTATGTCCGTTGGGAAGATCCGTGAGCTCCCATGTATTGTTGTCTCCGATCGACCACAACTCTTCGTCCATAGCATGACGCCAACACTCTTCCATACTTGCGTCTTCAAAAATTTCCGGTTCCTCACTAGTGCAGAACCGGGCTATAGCCCCGGTTCATAAGGGCATTTAGTGCTGGTTCTGTAACCGGCACTAAAGGGTGGGGACTAAAGGTTCCCCCTTTAGTACCAGTTCGGCACGAACCGCCGCTGAAGAGCCACCACGTGGCACGAGTCAGGGCCGGGTGTGGGGAGAGCTTTAGTACCGGTTGGTGTTACCAACCTGTACTAAAAAGTTTTGGGCGTTTTGGTTTTATTATTTATTTTTCCTTTAATTTTGTGTTTTCCATTTAATTCTTTTTGGTTTGCTGGTATTTTACAATACTACATATTGTACATGTTATGCATATATATAAATAGAATTTCTTGCATTGGTGCCTTTGGAGCACGATGACAATTGGGAGTAGTTCATTGGGGCGGTAACTCGTAGTAGAATTCACCTTTGGAATCTATGACCTCGTCGAGCAAAAATCCCACTATTTCCTCTTGAAGTGCTTGTATGCGCTCCACTGATAGGAGCTTATCCCGCACCGATTCGAACTGTTAAGAAAGAGATCAATATGCATGTGTATTAGTTATGTGACTAAATATCGATAATGACATAAAAAATGTGAATAGTGTTCTGTCAAACGCGCGTACCCATAGCCGTCTATCAGTTTTGGTCCTTTCGGACGTCATCATGCGAATGTTCTCGAAAACACAGTATGCACACGTATCTCTCCCCTGCGCCTGCTTCAGGGCCTTTACGAGAATAGAATTTAATCAGATAATAATTAATCAAGCATGATAATTAATGGTACTGAAACAAGAATTAAAGAGATATGCATGGTAGGTAGCTAGATAGTACTACTTAATTAATTATACCCTGGGTCGAAACCAATGCAGCCTTTCTCTCCATTCGCCTGAAACCTCTTTCGGATTCCTGAATTTTGCCCAAGCCCTGCCCGCCGGCAAAGAAAGAATAAACGAGTTATTAAATAGTTGATATCAGGAAATGACGAACTAAAGAGACCGACATATAGTTAATAATGATTGAAATTACCTGTCGACTATCCCCTTCACGGTTGAGTAGGTGTGTTTTTCTTTAAGTAGTGAGTCCAGTACTTCAACTATTCCTTCGTCAACTTTAATGATTAGCAAGATCCAATGGTAACTGCATGCACACACGTTTGCATGTCTTAATTAAGCGGGCATGTGCATAACACTCATCAACTATCCTAAACCCTATACACTTAATTATTAACATCTAGCTAGCTAGTAAGTAAAAACAGAATTTGTAGTATAAGACAGTGTGACTCACGTGTGGTTGTAAGGAAGTAGTATATGTTCATTGATATTGAGGCGCTTCAAGAACTCTAGCATGTTTTTCTCTACTTCTTTTTGATACCATGGATATGTCCATGTTTCTTCATTAATGGTATTTGGGTCAATGAACCCAATGTCATAGCGTCCAACTTTTTTCATTTCATACATCTTCATCCTGCATAATACCACAGGAAAGAATATAGTAAGGATAATTACAGGTAATGATCGATCAATGAGCACTACAGCTAGCTTGAGACTTGAATTAGAGAAAGAAATCACTTACAGACAATAGAAACTGATGATGCATTAGTCGAGTGTGACTTGATTGAATAACTGAAATAGTTCTGAATACTCAATGGACAGAGCTAGCATATGAAAGTAATACTCTTCCTTGACTTTCACCATGAGGCCCTCTCGATTGTTACTCTTGGTAATTTTCATGTACCAATCATGCAATTGATACATTCTCGTTGGGAGGTTCTTGACCTCCTCAGGCCTGACCAAAGGTTGGCCGCGGACATATTTCCATTTTATGTCCTGCTCTTTAAGCTTAGGCATGGGCTCAATCTCGAGGAGTTGTCCAACAGTGATACCGATCATTTCAGCGTTTCGTCTATGCTCGTCGGTTATTACCAGCTGACCGGCGCTGGTACTCTCATGTGTTGGTACAACAAGCAGGGGGATCGATTGCACCGCCTATTCTCCTAGCTGGGGAATGGTTTTCTCGGATTTTTGGCCAGCTGCTTGGCTCGAGCTCGAGCTCGACCCCTTTTGTCGTGCTCGATGTGCCTTCCTGATTTGGCGCTCATAGTCTGAGTCAACAGGCTTGGGAGTTGGTGCTCGTGCCATACAAATAAAGTGGTCAATCTTATCCTCAGGCATTTTCTCCCTTGGCGGCGGTGCCGGTTTTGGTGCGAAATGGGCCTCCACTTGGGCCTTCACTATGGCTTCATTTTGCTCCTTGGTCATGTCGTAAGGCCTCTGCGGAAGAGGCGCGATGCTTGGACCATATTGAAATCGCTTGCCTCCGCCTGTACCTCCTGTACTACCTCGACTAGTAGCACTACGCACCATAGCTGCGGCGGCTCTCTTCCGCGATTGCTGAGGCAGCGGAGATAGCTGACGCAGTGTCGGACTTGGAGGAGGAGTGGCACACGTTGGTGGACTCGGAGGAGGAGGAGTGGCCTCATGCGTTGGCTGAGTTGAAGCAAGAGTAGTGGCCTCATGCGTTGGCTGAGTTGAAGCAGGAGGAGTGGCCTGAAGCTGTGCCGGACTAGGAGGAGTGGGAGTCGTCTGCTCCTCGTCACCTCCTGGGATGTCAAGCTCTAGCTGACGCAGTGTTGGTGGCCTTTGAAAGATTATGCGATACTTTCTCCATAGGATGATACAATGTATGGCCTCTCCCAGTGTGTGCTCCTCGTAACCTCCAAGAATATCAATCGCTAGCCCCGAATATTGGTCCACCACCTCATCAACCACGACATGAGCATAGCCGGCTGGAATTGCTCTGCAATTGTAGGTTGCTCCGGGGGGATTTGTATAAGCAACGACGTCCGCCTCCTTCACGAATATGTTTTTTATTTTTGAAGTGTAGCTCACAGTTAGTGTCCTCCATGATGTCATCCACAGGGTATCTATCCAGCAGTGCGTCGTCTGGGGCGGAACCCACGCTGCTTCTCGGCATGGATGGGACGGTGTTACCCAATGCTAGATCATCCGCTAGCTGCGGCCGCTGCTGAGACCCCCTTTCCTAGCTAAGCGAGTCGATCTGCTGCTGCTGCCTCTGCAATTTGAGTGCCAAGTCCACGTGCGCTGATTCTAGGCCTTGAAGCCGTTTTGCTTCCTGCTTCCTCTGCTCGTCCTCCAGCTTCTTCTTCTTCTCCTCCTCCATCTTCCTTCTCGCACGGCTTCTGTAGTCGGCGTTCCAGTCAGAAAAGCCCTCATACCATGGAATAACGCCCTTGCCTCGTGTTCTTCCTGGGTGTTCAAGATTTCCCAGGGTGCGCCTAAGCTCGTCGTTCTCTCTGTTGGGCGTCAACACCCCCTCTCGAGCTTCTTGTATTTCTTGAACTAACTTAATATCGGCTCCTTTAAGACACGCCTTCTTCGAAACCAGGCCTGTTTTCGGGTCTAACACCCCCCATGCACATAGGACCAAGTTCTGCACCTGGGGGGGGGGGGGCAGCTCAATGTAACTGGGGTGACCTGTGCAGCCAGCATCTCCTGCTCAGACTTATCCCACTTAGGCATTACCACAGCGTAGCCACCTGGCCCCAGCCTATGGAATTGCTCCTTTTTTGCGGCATTGGCCTTGTTTTTTCTGGACCGCTCCTTAGATAATTCTGATTCCTTGAATTTCACGAAATCGTCCTTTGGTTCTCTAGTGTTCCCTTGAATTCTGGAGTCTTCTTTCCTCCTTTGACGTAGTTATTCCATACAGTTTTCTTGTGGTTGTTGAATGCAATTGCCATCTTCCTAAGAGCAGCGTCCTTGAGTTTCTCCACATCTGCAGCTGTGAAATGATCTGGTAGGGTGAAATGTTCCATGAGATCTTCCCAAAGCGCTTTTTTTCTCTGTCATCGACAAAAGTAAGATCTGGAAGGGGCTTTGATGGTTGTTTCCATTTTGAACGGAGATCGGGAGTTTGTCCTTCACAAGAACTCCGCACTGGCGAACGAACTTGTTCGCAATGTTCTTAGGCGCTATTGGTTCGCCATCAGTTTTGATGGCATCGATGTTGTACTTTACGCCCTCCTTCAACTTTTTTTCCGGGCATCACACTCTGCCTGTAGAAGATTTGCTCGATCCGGAGGGCTGAAAAGAAGAAAGATCGATTCGTTAATATATCTTCAAATCATTTAAAACATGTGATGATCACCAGATGCCTGCTTATATAAATATACCTCGTCGGTCTCTGTTTTATCAAGATCAACATTTTCTTCGCCATCATAATCATTAATTTCTTCACCATCATAATCCATGACTTCATCAATTCGGTCGTCGCGATCGAACATCATATCATCACCCTCCCCGGTATTGTTCAGATATTGGGAGCCGTCATCTTCTTCATTTAGATTATCTGGCGCGCAAGGGGAGTGTATGATCTCGAACATGGCCTCTTCTCCCTCTCTGCCGGTATTGTCCGCCATAGCTTTTATTTAACAAATCGAGAAGAAATATAAAACAATTTAGTATTCAAATTACAATATGCATGCATGCAATCAATAAGAGGAAATCCTGAATCATAGTACATAATATGCATCGTCTCGAATAATATATAATCTCGAATACATCATCTCGAATATTATATATCGAATACATCACTAGCTAGCTAGCTAATAAAGATCAAATACTATAGAATAATCTAGGCCACTCGCGGTTCCTGAGGCGTGGGCGGTGGAGACCCAAAGAGAAGGAACCATCATTGGATCATAGCTCCGGTCATCTCCCCAAAGACCCTGCCAGGTATTGGAGAACCTGACGTCCATAGCAGCCATGTAGCGACGGACGTGCTCGTCCTCCTCTCTGACACGGTGACGCACCACCTCCGGCGGGGCAGGCTCCCTCCGCACCGAAAGTGGCCCACGGGAACGCCACCAAAGGAGCTCAGGGTCGACGACGGGACCCGGGTTCCTCACCAAGCGGCGAGCCCCTGAAGGTAGCACCTCCCAGTGCCAGCCCGGCGGAGCCCATTCCCGGACATGGGCCCTCTGAAGCAGGACGTCATCGCGAACGGGTCGACGGCGAGGATGCGGGCCGGGCATCATCGAGGACAAATAATATACGCCGGAAAAGTAACATTTTTTAAATGATTGGATTGTGATTTTTTATATGCAAATTCTAAATTTGTACAACTAAAATTATAAGAAACTAAAAACTAACATTTTTATAACATTTCTATAACAATTTGAAATTAATCTAATTCATCTAGCTAAAACTAACATTTCTAAAATTTCTGACATTTCTATAACATTTCTATATACTATTTGACATTAATCTAATCTAATTAATTAATGAATCTAAATCTTTGTATGAAAAACAGAAAAAACTAAAAACTAAAAACAGAAAAATTTTGTCTGTGTGTGTGTGCGCGCGTGTAGTGTGAGTGTGTGTGTGTGCGCGCGCGGTCGGCGGCGGCGGCGGCGCGGTGGATTGGAGGAAGGAGAGGCCGGGGGAGGGGCTCACAGCGCACGCGGGCGAGGTCGAGGCGACGGCGACGACGAGGTCCAGGCGACGACGAGGGTGAGGCGAGGTCGATCCAAGACGGCGATGGCGAAGCGAGGGGCCGGACGGCGATGGCGCGGGACGGGGCGACGACGCGACGAGGACGGCGACGACGGGGACGGCGACGACGCGGGACGGGGGCGGCGACGGAGCGGGACGGGGGGTGGCGATGGGGGCGGCAACGAGGGGCGGCGACGACAGGGCAGAGGAGAAGAAGCAGTGGGAGAACTGACGAATTTTTTTGAAGTGTTTTCTTATATAGAACCTACCTTTAGTACCGGTTGGAGCCACTAACCGGTACTAAAGGTTTGTTTTGGCCAGGCGAAGCGGCGGGAAGCACACCCCTTTAGTACCGGGTGGTGGCTACAACCGGTACTAAAGACCCCCCCTCCCCTTTAGTACCGCCTGGAGCCACCACCCGGTACTAAAGGGGTGCGCTGGCGCAGGTGCGGTGCGGGCAAGTTTAGTCCCACCTCGCTAGCCGAGGGCGTCCCGCACCTGTTTAAAAGCCCCGGCGCGGCTGCTGTATCGAACTCCTCTCTATAGCAGGCTTCTGGGCCTAACTCTGCCTCTTAGCTCTGTGGGCCTACTGGGCCCTATGGGCCTGCATCCTGGCCCAACTACAGGTTGGGTTACTAGTCGTATGCAGGCTGCTGTGGCCCAGTAGGTGCGCTTTTTTATTTAGTTTTTGTCTCAACAAAAATTTAGTTTTTTTTTCTACTTTACTTATTTTCATTTATTTATTTCTGAATATTTTTCTTTAGGTACAAAAAATTACAAACTTTCTGTTAGTGCGAGTAGTTTTTCAAATTTGAATAGTTTAAATTTTTATTTAGTTTTTGTCTCAACAAAATTTTAGTTTTTTTTCTTTTCTACTTTATTTATTTTCATTTATTTATTTCTGAATATTTTTTCTATAGTTACAAAAAATTACAAACTTTCTGTTAGTGCCAGTAGTTTTCAAATTTGAATAGTTTAACTTTGAATTATTTGACGAACTAATTTGTAGACGAAGTGCATCCAGTTTTTGCACGTAAAATTTCTTTGCGTTTCAAATACCAAAACACATAAGTACCCAAACTATTACAATGATTCCCTCCGGTTTGTTCGAAGCGGCACTTTCCAGATATATAAGTCTGGAAAGTCACTACAGAAGAAAGTGATGACGGTGAAGCCTATCACATGCCAGTGTGGGATCTTTGGGTGTGAAACTTTTTCTTCGCATGTGTCCCTTTGCGCCGTAACCATGGACAATCTTCATCATTTAACTGGATGCTCGGATCAATACTCACTGTGAATGGAGCAATTTCATCAAACTTTTAATAATCTTCTGACATGTCTGTCTTGTCATCCACTCCCACGATGTTTCTTTTCCCTGGAAGAACTATGTGGCGCTTTGGCTCATCGTATGATCCATTCGCTTCCTTATCTTTTCTTTTTCTTGGCCTGGTAGACATGTCTTTCACATAGAAAACCTGCGCCACATCATTGGCTAGGACGAAAGGTTCGTCTGCATACGCAAGATTGTTGAGATCTACTGTTGTCATTCCGTACTGCGAGTCTTCCGTTACCCCGCCTCGTGTCATATTGACCCATTTGCACCGAAACAAAGGGACTTTCAAACCACCTCCATAGTTAAGTTTCCATATGTCCTCTATGTAACCATAATATGTTTCCTTTCCCGTGTTGGTTGTTGCATCAAAGTGGACACCACTGTTTTGGTTGGTTCTCTTCTTATCTTGGGCGATCGTGTAAAATGTATTCCCAATTATCTCGTACCCTTAGAAAGTCATTATATTCGAAGATGGTAACTGGGACAGCAAGTACAGGTCATCTTCAATATCACCATCAGGCATGGCACGTGTCTGCAACCAACCGGCGAAAGTCCTCATTTGTTCACGTGTAATCCAGTCGTCTGACTGCTCCGGGTGTTTGGAGTGTAGAAAATTCTTGTGTTCCTCCATATACGGAGCCACCAAGGAGGAATTCTGTAGAACTGTGTAGTGTGCTTCAGTGAGAGAATGCCCATCCATACATATTATTTGATCCCCTCCTAGCGTGCCTTTTCCATCCAGTCTGCCCTTATGCCGCGATTCAGGAACACCAATCGGCTTAAGGTCAGGAATAAAGTCAATATAAAACTCAATGACCTCCTAATTTTCATGGCCCTTTGAGATGCTTCCTTCTGGCCTAGCACGGTTATGAATATATTTCTTCAAGACTCCCATGAACCTCTCAAACAGGAACATATTGTGTAGAAATACAGGACCCAAAACGTTAACTTCTTCGCAAAGGTGAACTAGGACGTGCGTCATGATGTTGAAGAAGGATGATGGGAACACCAACTCGAATCTGACAAGACATTGCACCAAATCATTCTGTAACCTTGGTATGATTTTTGGATCGATTACCTTCTGAGAGATTGCATTGAGGAATGCACATAGCTTCACAATGGCTAATCGAACGTTTTCCGATAGAAGCCCCCTCAATGCAACCGGAAGCAGTTACGTCATAATCACGTGGCAGTCATGAGACTTTAGGTTCTGGAATTTTTTCTCTGTCATATTTATTATTCCCTTTATATTCTACGAGAAGCTAGATGGTACCTTCATACTGAGCAGACATTCAAAGAAGATTTCCTTCTCTTCTTTGGTAAGAGTGTAGCTGGCCTGACCCTGATGTATGCCGTCTTTTCCGTGCATACGTTGCTGGTCCTTCCGTGCCTCCTGTGTATCTTTTGTCTTCCCATACACGCCCAAGAAGCCAAGCAGGGTCACACAGAGATTCTTTGTCACGTGCATCACGTCGATTGCGGAGTGGACCTCTAGGTCTTTCCAATAGGGCAGGTTGATAACCCACAAGTATAGAGGATCGCATCAGCTTTCGAGGGTGAAGTACAACCAAAATTTATTGATCGACACAAGGGGAGCCAAAGAATATGCTTGAGTATTGGCAGTTGAGTTGTCAATTCAACCACACCTGGATAACTTAGTATCTGCAGCAAAGTGTTTAGTAGCAAAAGTGGTATGATAGTAATGGTAACAGTAGCAACAGAAAAGGTAAATGTTTTTGGGTTTTTGTAGTAGTTGTAACAGTAGCAACGGAAAAGTAAATAAGCGAAGAACAATATGTGAAAAGCTCATAGGCAATGGATCAGTGATGGATAATTATGTCGGATGCAATTGCTCATGCAATAGTTATAACATAGGGTGATATAGAACTAGCTCCAATTCATCAATGTAATGTAGGCATGTATTCCGTAAATAGTCATACATTCTTATAGAAAAGAACTTGTATGATGTCTTTTGTCCTACCCTCCCGTTGCAGCGGGGTCCTTACAGAAACTAAGGGATATTAAGGTCTCCTTTTAATAGAGAACCAGACCAAGGCATTAACACATAGTGAATACATGAACTCCTCAAACTACGGTCATCACCGAGAAGTATCCCGCTTATTGTCACTTCGGAGTTGTCGGATCATAACACATAATAGGTGACTATAGACTTGCAAGATAGGATCAAGAACACACATATATTCATGAAAACATAATAGGTTCAGATATGAAATCATGGCACTCGGGCCCTAGTGACAAGCATTAAGCATAGCAAAGTCATAGCAACATCAATCTCAGAACATAGTGGATACTAGGGATCAAACCCTAACAAAACTAACTTGATTACATGGTAAATCTCATCCAACCCATCACCATCCAGCAAGCCTACGATGGAATTACTCACGCACAACGGTGAGCATCATGAAATTGGTGATGGAGGATGGTTGATGATGACAACGGCGACGAATCCCCCTCTCCGGAGCCCCGAACGGGCTCCAGATCAGCCCTCCCAAGAGAGATTAGGGCTTGGCGGCGGCTCCGTGTCGTGAAATGCGATGAAACTTTCTCCTTGATTTTTTTCTCCCGAGACGGTATATATGGAGTTGGAGTTGAGGTCGGAGGAGGTCCGGGGGGGCCACGAGATAGGAGGGTGTGCCCTAGGGGGGGCGCCCCCTGTCTCGTGGACAGCCCGTGGGCCCCCTGACCTTGATTCCTTCGCCAAAAATTCTTATTAAATCTGAAAAGTGCCTCCGTGGATTTCCAGGACATTCCGAGAACTTTTCTTTTCTACACATAAAACAACATCATGGCAGTTCTGCTGAAAACAACGTCAGTCCGGGTTAGTTTCATTCAAATCATGCAAGTTAGAGTCCAAAACAAGGGCAACAGTGTTTGGAAAAGAGATACGTTGGAGACGTATCAACTCCCCGAAGCTTAAACCTTTGCTTGTCCTCAAGCAATTCAGTTGACAAACTGAAAGTGATAAAGAAAAACTTTTACAAACTCTGTTTTCTCTTGTTGTTGTAACATGAAAAGCCATCATTCAAGTTTCAGCAAATATTATGAACTAATCATACTCACAATAACACACAGGTCTCACAATTACTCATATCAATAGCATAATCAGCTAGCGAGTCATAATAATAAAACTCGGATGACAACACTTTCTCAAAATAATCATAACATGATATAACAAAATGGTATCTCGCTAGCCCTTTCTGAGACCGCAAAACATAAATGCAGAGCACCTTTAAAGATCAAGGACTGACTAAACATTGTAATTCATGGTAAAAGAGATCTAGTCAAGTCATACCCAATATAAACCAATAATAATGAATGCAAATGACAGTGTGCTCTCCAGCGGGTGCTTTTAATAAGAAGGGTGATGACTCAACATAATAAGTAAGTAGATAGGCCCTTCGCAGAGGGAAGCAGGGATTTGTAGAGGTGCCAGAGCTCAATTTTAAAATAGAGATTGAATAACATTTTGAGCGGCATACTTTCACTATCAACACAACAACTATGAGATGGCTGTATCTTCCATACTACATGCATTATAGGCAGTTCCCAAACAGAATGGTAAAGGTTTATACTCCCCCAACCACCAACAAGCATCAATCAATGGCTTGCTCGAAACAACGAGTGCCTCCAACATACAACAACCCTGGGGGAGTTTTGTTTAATTATTTTGATTTGCTTTGATCTTTTTGGATCATGGGACTGGGCATCCCGGTTACCGGCCCTTTCTCGTGAATGAGGAGCGGAGTCCACTCCTCGTGAGAATAACCCACCTAGCATGGAAGATATAGGCAGCCTTAGTTGTAACATGAGCTGCTCGAGCATACAAAACAGAATTTAATTTGAAGGTTTGGAGTTTGGCACATACAAATTTACTTGGAACGGCAGGTAGATACAACATATAGGAAGGTATAGTGGACTCGTATGGAACAACTTTGGGATTTAAGGAGTTTGGATGCACAAGAAGTATTCCCGCTTAGTACAGGTGAAGACTAGCAAAAGACTGGGAAGCGACCAACTGAGAGAGCGACAACAGTCGTAAGCATGCATTAAAATTAATTCACACCGAATACAAGCATGAGTAGGATATAATCCACCATGAACATAAATATCATGAAGGCTATGTTGATTTGATTCAACTACATGCGTGAACATGTGCCAAGTCGAGTCACTCAATTCATTCAAAGGAGGATATCATCCCATCATACCACATCATAATCATTTTAATAGCATGTTGGCACGCAAGGTAAACCATTATAACTCATAGCTAATCAAGCATGGCACGAGTAACTATAATCTCTAAATGTCATTGCAAATATGTTTACTTCATAATAGCTGACTCAGGAACGATGAATCATCATATTTACAAAACAAGAGAGGTCGAGTTCATACCAGCTTTTCTCATCCCAATAAGTCCATCATATATCGTCATTATTGCCTTTCACTCGCACAACCGAACTATGTGTATAATAATAAGAGTGCATGTGCATTGGACTAAGCTGGAATCTGCAAGCATTCAACTCAAGAGAGAAGACAAGTAATATGGGCTCTAAATATAAATAATGAATCATGCATATGAGAGCCACTAAGCATTTTCAATATAGCCTTCTCGACCCCCAAAAGAAGGAAAAGAAAATAAAACTATTTACAGGGGAAAGCTCCCAACAAGTAAAAGAAGAACGAGAAATCTTTTTGGGTTTTCATTTTAATTTCTACTACAAGCAAGGAAATTAAACTAACCAATTTTTTTGTTTTTTCTTAAGGTTTAACAAACACACAAGAAGAAATCTAGAAAAAGAAATTTAAACTAACATGGATAATACAATGAAAGAGTATGAGCACCGACGACTAGTGTGTGAACATGAATGCAAAGTCGGTGAGAAATAGGTACTCCCCCAAGCTTAGGCTTTTGGCCTAAGTTGGTCTAATACCAAGGACCGCCGCTACTCTCTCCGGTGTAAGAAGAGGTATAATCAGGATAATACTGGCTGGTCATCTCCGGATCCCACTGGACAGATGATGCACGATAAGGGTCCAGCTCAGGTTCAGGTTCTGGAGTAAAAGCTTGGGCTAGATGGTTGTTCACCGCTTCCGGTGTGCCGAGAAAATTTTCTGCAAGTAAATCAAACAATAGAGGCGCAGGAAAAATAATGATCTCAATGTGTTTCTTATTAAATCTAAGTTTATACAAGAGCATCTTCTCTTCGTTGTCAACGATAAACTTGTGTGCTACCATGCTCTTGTAATCTAAAATGTGTGGAGGCAATTTTGTCTCTTCCTCCTCAAGGTGCCTAATGGGTATCTGAAAATGTTCAGCAAGACGTATAGCATAGATACCTCCAAATATGGGGCCTTTTGTACGATTCAGGGCTAGCCATTTAGCAACGACGACACCCATACTAAAAGTATTGTCTCCCAGCAAAGCATGTTGAAGAATAATAATATCTGGAACGCTCAAATTTCCACTATTCCTACAACAATAGTTTTAACGAAGCCATCCACATCATCACGATGGGGTTCCTCTAATTCTCCCTCATAAGGTATCCTACATAGCGCGCAAAAATGACGTAAAGACATTTCTTTGAATTCATCATATAAATGAAATGATACTGCAGGCGGTGATTTTTTAGGATAATAATAAAAGTTTTGCACGAAAGTATTGGTAAGTAAGAGATACTGATCGATTTGGTCGTTCATGAAACCGGTGAGGCCTGCAGTCCTGATTAAAACATAAAAGTCTTCATGAATTCCGGCTTCCTTCAAGAAATCCTCACATGGCCATTCACATGACCGTACTTCCGCTAGGCGAGGAAGATTATACTTGAGTTTTTCCTTCTCGTTGTCTTGTTTTTCCTTAGAGCTTTGGCTAGAAGAGCCTTTAAAGAACCTCCTTAACATTTTCTAAAAATTCTGAAATTTTAGTAACTTCAAACTAAAAGTGGATAAAACTAAACAAGATTGATAGCAACTACTCCTACAAGTGCCTAGAGCCTATATCATGCATTGGTATTGCTTGGGACCTCAAACATTTAACATGCAAGCTCAAGAACATGGTCACCTAAGCAGCAAAAATTTGCAATGAATAAAGCACTAGAACAAAAAATAATTGGACCAATGGAGGAGTCACATACCAAGCAACAATCTCCCAAAGCAGTTTTGTGAATGGAGCTTTGAGCTAAAAGATCGAAAATCGCAGCAAAACGAGCTAGAACTCGTGCTTGAGCTGGATGGGGATTTTTTTTGGGTAGAAGATGGAGTGTGTGGGTGCTGGCATAAGTGGAGGGGAGCCACCAGGGGCCCACGAGACAGGGGGCGCGCCCTCCTCTCTCGTGGCCTGGTGCTTGGCCCTCCTGCAGTGTTTTCAGTGCCTAAAATCCTCAAATATTCTAGAAAAAATCATACTATATTTGTAGGGCATTTGGAGCACTTTTATTTTCGGACTATTTTTTTAATGCACGAATAATTCAGAAAACAGACAGATAATACTATTTTTGCTTTGTAACAGAAAGTAAAAGGAGGGTTGTGCCTTCTAGTTTCATCCATCTCGTGATCATCAAAATGAATCCACTAACAAGGTTGATCAAGTCTTGTTAACAAACTCATTCCGAATAACACGGAACCGGAGAATTTTCGAATAACACTAAGTTACCTCAATGGGGATATGGAAATCCCCAACAATAAGAATATCATACTTTTTCTTGACAGTAGGGAGAGGAAATTCAAAACCTCCAAAAATGATAGTTGGAACTTTTTCAGTAGAATTGATACTATGAACTTGAGATTGTTTGCTCGGAAAGTGTACCGTATGCTCATTACCATTAACATGAAAAGTGACATTGCCTTTGTTGCAATCAATAGCAGCCCCTGCAGTATTAAGAAAAGGTCTACCAAGGATAATAGACATACTATCATCCTCGGGAATATCAAGAATAACAAAGTCCATTAAGATAGTGACATTTGCAACCACAATAGGCACATCCTCAGAAATACCGACAAGTATAACAGTTGATTTATCAGCCATTTGCAAAGATATTTCAATAGGTGTCAACTTATTCAATTCAAGTCTATGATATAAAGAAAGAGGCATAACACTAACACCGACTCCAAGATCACATAAAGCAGTTCTAACATAATTTCTTTTAATAGAGCATGGTATAGTTGGTACACCCAGATCTCCAAGTTTCTTTGGTATTCCACCCTTAAAAGTGTAATTAGCAAGCATGGTGGAAATTTCAGCTTCCGGTATCTTTCTTTTATTTGTGATGATATCCTTCATATATTTAGCATAAGGATTTACTTTAAGCATATCAGTTAAGCGCATACGTAAGAAAATAGGTCTAATCATTTCAGCAAAGCGCTCAAAATCCTCATCATCCTTTGACTTGGATGGTTTAGGAGGAAAGGGCATGGGTTTCTGAACCCATGGTTCTCTTTCTTTACCGTGCTTCGTAGCAATAAAATCCCTCTTATCATAACGTTGATTCTTTGATTGTGGGTTATCAAGATCAACAGCATGTTCAATCTCTACATCATTGTCTTTGCTAGGTTGAGCATCAACATAAACATTATCATTAACATTATCACTAGGTTCATGTTCATCACTTGATTGCGTTGCAGCATCAGAAATAGAAATATCATTGGGATTCTCAGGTGTGTCTACAGTAGGTTCATTAGAAGCATGCAAGGTTCTATCGTCTTTCTTTTTCTTATTTTTAGAAGAACTAGGTGCCTCTAAATTATTTCTCTGAGAATCTTGCTCGATTCTCTTAGGGTGGCCTTCAGGATACAAAGGTTCCTGAGTCATTCTACCAGTTCTAGTAGCCACTCTAACAGCAAAGTCATTTTTATTATTCAATTCATCAAGCAAATCATTTTGAGCTTTGAGTACTTGCTCAGCTTGAGTAGCAACCATAGAAGCATATTTGCTAACGCGGCGAAGTTCATCTTTAACTCTAGCCAGATTATCACATACGCGTCCTATCTCGAAAGTATTATTCTTTAACTCTCTACCAACATAAGCATTAAAACTTTCTTGTCTAGCCATAAAGTCATCAAATTCATCTAAGTATGGGCTCTAAAATTTAGTAGAGGGTATTTCAACTTTATCATATCTATAGAGAGAATTTACCTTTACTACCTGTGTCGGGTTATCAAGACAATGTAGTTCTTCAGGCGGTATATTAAGACCATGTATTTCTTCAATAGGAGGTAAATTCTTAACATCTTCAGCTTTAATACCTTTTTCTTTCAGTGATTTCTTTGCCTCTTGCATATCTTCAGGACTGAGAAATAAAACACCTCTCTTCTTCGGAGTGGGTTTAGGAATAGGCTCAGGAGTTGGCTCAATTGGTTCAGGAATTATTTCAGGAACTGGCTCGGAAAGAGTCCAATTATTTTCATTAGTCAACATATTATTCAATAGTATTTCAGCTTCGTCGACTGTTCTTTCCCTGAAAACACAACCAGCACAACTATCCAAGTGGTCCTTGGAAGCATCGGTTAGTCCATTATAAAAGATATCAAGTATTTCATTTTTCTTAAGAGGATGATCAGGCAAAGCATTAAGTAAACGGAGAAGCCTCCCCCAAGCTTGTGGGAGACTCTCTTCTTTGATTTGCACAAAATTATATATTTCCCGCAAGGCAGTTTGTTTCTTATGAGCAGGGAAATATTTAGCAGAGAAGTAATAAATCATATCCTGGGGACTACGCACACAACCAGGAGCAAGAGAATTATACCAAATCTTAGCATCACCCTTTAATAAGAACGGAAATATCTTAAGGATATATAAATAGCGAGACTTCTCATCATGAGTAAAGAGGGTGGCTATATCATTCAACTTGGTAAGATGTGCCACAACAGTTTCAGATTCAAGGCCATAAAAAGGATCAGATTCAACTAAAGTAATAATATCAGGATCAACAGAGAATTCATAATCCTTATCAGTAACACAGATAGGTGAAGTAGCAAAAGCAGGATCGGGTTTCATTCTAGCATTAAGAGACTAATGCTTCCATTTAGCTAATAATTTCTTAAGATCAGATCTATCATTGCAAGCAAGAATTTCCATAGCAGCTTTTTCATTCATAACATAACCCTCAGGAACAATAGGTAAAACATAATCATTGGGGAAATGTTCATCATCACTATCATCAATAGCATCTTCAATATTTTGATTCCCCCTAACTCTAGCAAGTTGTTCATCAAGAAATTCACCTAATGGCAAAGTAGTATCACACACAGAAGTAGTTTCATCATGCATAGCAGAAGTGGCATATCAATAACATGCGACATATCAGAATTCATAATAGTAGCAGGTTTAGGTGTCGCAAGCCTACTAATAACGGAAGGAGAATCTAGTGCAGAGCTAGATGGCAGTTCTTTACATCCCCTCGTAGTTGAGGGCAAAATCTTGGTCTTAGTGTCTTTCAAGTTCTTCATAGTGATCAACAGATATAAATCCCCAAGTGACTCAGAGAATAGAGCTATGCTCCCCGGCAACGGTGCCAGAAATTAGTCTTGATAACCCACAAGTATAAGGGATCGCAACAGCTTTCGAGGGTGAAGTACAACCCAAATTTATTGATTCGACACAAGGGGATCCAAAGAATATTCTTGAGTATTGGCAGTTGAGTTGTCAATTCAACCACACTTGGATAACTTAGTATCTGCAGCAAGGTATTTAGTAGCAAAGTAATATGATAATAAAGGTAACGGTGGAAAAAGTAAAGATAAATGTTTTGGGGTTTTTGTAGTAATTGTAACAGTAGCAACGGAAAAGTAAATAAGCGAAGAACAATATATGAAAAGCTCGTAGGCAATGGATCAGTGATGAATAATTATGCCGGATGCGATTCCTCATGTAATAATGTGGATGCAGCTGTGCCACAGAGCCGGCGACGAGGAGCAGCTGTAGCAATATGTCGTGATCATGATGGAAGTTTTCAAGGCGCATCAGCGATAGTTGTGAAGGGGGTGTTTGATCCGCCGACGCTTGAAGCTCTTGCTGTCCGGGAAGCACTGGCACTTGCTGAGGATCTCAACATACAGAGAATACATGTTGCATCAGATTGCAAGACTGTGATAGATGATATCAAACAGAAGAACCCGACTAGCTACGGGGCGATCTTACATGAAATAATAGACCAAAGCTCTTCTTTCAGTAGTTGTAGTTTTGTTCATGAGTTTAGGAGCTCGAATTTCGAGGCTCACAATCTAGCGAAGCATGTTTTAAGTTTGGGGGTGGGCCGCCATGTTTGGTTAGGGCACCCTGGTAATCTCTCGTTTGTACCTCTGAACATTCGGTCGAACTAAATAAAGCTTCGTCTGGATTGTCTCGAAAAAAAGTGCAGCTGGCTGAGCTGCATGCCACAGCGTGCACGCGTCGTACGCCATGCCTGTCGCTTGTAGCTCCAGCGCTGGACGCGCTCCTCGCGCTGCTCCTTGTGCTTCGAGGAGAGGCTACAACTCCTGTTCCTGGCACGCCAGCTGATCCATGTGAGGTCCCTAACGCGTCTCGCTGCGCGCCATCGTCCGGAGCATCGCTCCGTGTTGCCGAAGTTTCCAGTTGTTCCGGCGACACGTCTTCGCTGTTTTCTTGCGTGACCACACGGTCACACATGGTGTCGTGGACTTCTGGCGCCATGTCTTCATCTGCTTTCAATGTGACCATATCATCACGCCTCGCGTTGTGTTCTTCTGGCGACACGTCTTCGCCGTCTTCTAGCGCGACCACACCATCGCACATTGTGTCAGTGCACTTCTGGTGACATGACTTCGCCTGGGTTTACTGCAACGGATGCACTCACCGGACCTGTGTCCAGCTGATCGTGATCATCTGGATCTTCTTCGTCCACTAGCTCGTACATCAGCATCTGTTAGACTGTATTTACATGTGTATATTGTAACGTTGTATACCACCTCATTATATATATATGTGATAGGCCACCCCTAAAGGGTTATGCCGGTTCCCCCCAAAGCCTATTGTCTTACATGGTATCACGCTAGGTTACGTCCGCTTCCGCCTAAAAATCCTAAACCGCCGCCGCCGCCGCCACCGCCGCCGCCGCCGCGCCCGCCGTCGCCGTCGCCCGACTGCTATGACGTCCGCCGCTGCGTCCGGCTCCACCGCCATCGGTTTTCTGCCGGCCTCCCTCGCGGCACTTCTCTCGAGGCCGCTGGATGCCGCCTCCCTTCAGGCGCCGATCGGGACACGGAGCGTCGGCTCCCTCTTCGCGCTCCCGCCGGCTGCTACTTCGCCCGGGCAGGCGCTTGTGGCCCACACCGCCGCCGCCCCGTCAACCGCGGCTGTCGCGCCCTCGGCCACTGCGCCGCTGGTGGCGGAGGACGTCGCGCTGGCAGGCTTCGCGGCGTCAACCGCGGCCATCGCGCCCTCTGTCACCGCGCCGGCTGCCCCTTTGACTGTCTCCACGGTGGTCTCACCTCAGCCAGTCTCCTCGATGGGATCGCAGCCGCCGCCGCCGTTTCACTTCGGCCATCTCATCACCATCAAGTTGTCGTCGGACAATTACATCTTCTGGCGCGCACAGGTTCTTCCGCTTCTTGGGAGTCACTATCTGCTTGGCTATGTCGACGGCTCTCTCCCTTGCCCTCCTGCGCTGGTTGACAGCATGCACGGTCCGGTCTATAATCCGGCTCACTGTGTCTGGACAGGGCAGGATCAGGCGAACCTCTCCTCCATCCAGGGGTCGCTCTCTTCGGCCGTTGCTGGGCTTGTTGTCTTCGCCAAGACGTCCCACGAGGCATGGACTATTCTTGAGCGCTCGTTTGCGGCACAGTCGCAGGCTCGTGTATCTGGGCTCTGTCGCCAACTTGGGGAGTGTCAGAAGCTTGACTCCACCGCCACTGAGTTCTACAACAAAGTCAAGAGTCTCGCCGACACGCTGGCCTCCATTGGACAGCCCCTCACCGACTCCGAGTTCAACTCGTTTATTGTCAATGGTCATGATGAGGAGTATGACGCCCTAGTCGAGATCATCAATGAGAGAGGCAACTCCACGCCCATGCCAGCACACGAGGTCTTTTCACGCCTCCTGCTTACTGAGCAACGAGTCGAGACGCGCCGATCCAGGGGCAACGGCGCCCTCTCGGCAAACGCCGCCACCAAGGGTGGTCGCTCCTCTGCTTCATCCAGGGCTCCTTCGGGGCAGTCACCACCACCCGCCTCGGCCCCTCCTCCTACTGCGACGCTACCAGGGGCTGGCGGTCCACGTGTGTGCCAGCTTTGTGGTCGCGATGGGCACTGGGCCTCGAAGTGTCACAAGCGCTTCCAGCGGGGTTTTCTTGGTCTCGGCAATGACGGGAAGGATACACGCAACTTTGCTCGTCAGGTCGCCATGGCTGATCGTCCGCCGCCGCAGAAGCACAGGGACATACTCAGTCCTACTTCATTGATCCCCACTGGTACATGGACTCTGGGGCGACAGAGCACCTGACCAGTGAGATGGGGAAGCTTCACACTCGTGAACCCTACCATGGCTCCGACAAGATCCACACCGCCAATGGAGCAGGTATGCACATCTCTCATATTGGTCAAGCATCACTTCTCACTAGACATGCCAATAGGAGTCTTCAACTTCGCGATGTTCTTCGAGTTCCATCTGTGACACGTAATCTTCTTTCAGTTCCTAAACTCACTCGTGATAATAATGTGCTTTGTGAATTTCATCCTTTTGATCTTTTTATTAAGGATCGGGGCACGAGGGACATTCTTCTTAGTGGGCGGCTCTGCCAAGGTCTCTATCGTCTGGAGCATCCTGGCGTCGCTCGCGTCTTCAGTGGAGTTCGGGTATCTCCGTCACAGTGGCATGCTCGTCTTGGTCACCCGGCCACACCTATTGTCCGGCATGTTTTGCGTCGTCATGAGCTTCCTAGTGTGTCTAGTAATAAAGATGTAGCAGTGTGTGATGCTTGTCAGCAGGGGAAGAGTCATCAACTTCCTTTTTCGGAGTCCAGTCGTGAGGTGAAACATCCTTTAGAACTTGTGTTTTCAGATGTATGGGGTCCTGCTCAGACTTCTGTTAGTGGTCATAATTACTATATCAGTTTTGTTGATGCTTACAGCCACTTTACCTGGCTTTATCTTATCAAACGTAAATCTGATGTGTTTGACATTTTTGTTCAGTTCCAAAAACATGTTGAACGCCTTCTCAAGCACAAAATTGTTCATGTTCAGTCGGACTGGGGTGGCGAGTATCGCAACCTCAACTCCTTCTTTCAGTCGCTTGGGATCACTCACCGTTTAGCATGTCCACATACACATCAGCAGAATGGTTCAGTAGAACGTAAGCATCGTCACATTGTTGAAGCTGGTCTGACTCTTTTGGCCCATGCATCTGTTCCGTTTCGTTTTTGGAGTGATGCTTTCACCACTGCATGTTTTCTCATCAATCGTACTCCCACTCGTGTTTTGAATATGAAGACTCCCATTGAAGTTCTCCTTAATGAACAACCGGACTACACCTTTCTCAAGGTGTTTGGGTGTGCTTGCTGGCCCCATCTCCGTTCATATAACAAGCGTAAGCTCGAGTTTCGTTCCAAGAAGTGTGTTTTTCTTGGTTATAGCTCTCTTCATAAAGGATACAAATGTCTTCATGTGCCCACTAATCGTGTCTACATCTCTCGGGATGTTGTGTTTGATGAGCATGTTTTTCCCTTTGCCAAACTCCCTGTGTCCACTACCGAGCCACCTGTCATGCATTCATCCTCTGTTGCTTCTGACCAATTTGATGATGTTGCATATTCTCCTCTATTGTTGCCTAACCATGGTGCAGGCACTGGTCGTGGGGCTCGTTTGGAGATTCTGGAAGTGCCATCTTCCTCTTCGTCGCCATCGCCTTCATCCTCGGCACCTTCTGTTGTGCATGAGGAGCACATGGCGCCCCTGCATGGCCTCGGTTTCCGTGCTCATGCACGGCCGATCGACGTCCTGGCCCGGTTGCCTCTGGCTTCTGGGCTGCCTTCGCCATCGTCGCGCCCTTCAACCCCGCCGACTGGGCCGGCCTCCTCGGTCCCCGTCTCGCCCAGGGCGTCGGGGCAGTCATCACCAGGCCTGGCCTCGCCCGCCCCTGCCTCGCCCAGGGTGTCTGGGCCCTTCTCATCAGGGCCGGCCTCGCCTGCTCTCGCCTCGCCAAGGCCGTCTGGGCCGGTGTCACCGGAGCTGGCCTCGCCCACTCTCGGTTCGCCCATGGCCTCTGAGCCCCTGTCGTCGGGCCAGTCTTCGCCATGCAGCCCGGAGTCGTCTGTCCCGAGCTCGCCTGAGGTGATTCCTGCATCTCCGGCGACCGTCACGTCTCCGTCACCTTCGCCTCCGCCGGCTCCTGCTGCTGCTCTACGTCCACATACGCGCAGTCGGAGTGGCATTTTTCAGCCTAAGCAACGTCACGATGGCACAGTTGCTTGGTTAGCGGCGTGCATGTCTGCTGCTCTCGCAGATCCATCCTCTGAGCCACGCATGTATCAAGCTGCTATACGCATTCCTCATTGGAGAGAGGCCATGGAGCAGGAGTATCAAGCGCTTCTTCGCAATCAGACATGGACTCTTGTTCCTCCACAATCACGGGTAAATGTCATTGATTCCAAATGGGTTTTCAAAGTGAAGAGGCATTCTGATGGGTCCATTGAGCGCTATAAGGCTCGTCTGGTTGCTCGTGGTTTTCGACAGCGTTTTGGACTTGACTATGAAGACACCTTCAGTCCAGTGGTCAAGCCTACTACCATCAGACTTCTTCTCTCTCTGGCTGTTACTCGAGGTTGGTTTCTTCGTCAGCTTGATGTTCAAAATGCTTTTCTTCATGGTGTCTTGGCGGAGGAGGTTTACATGCGCCAGCCTCCGGGTTTCTCTGATCCGGATCGCCCTGATCATCTCTGTCGTCTGTCCAAGGCAATTTATGGTCTGAAGCAGGCTCCTCGTGCTTGGCATGCTCGTCTTGCAATGGCTCTTCGTGCTCATGGTTTTGCATCATCAACTGCTGACTCCTCATTGTTTCTTCTTCAAAGGCCTGAGGTTACTATGTACTTGTTGGTCTATGTAGATGATATCATTTTGGTCAGCTCCTCTCAGTCGGCTGCTACTGCACTTGTTCGCTCACTTGGTGCTGATTTTGCGGTCAAGGACCTTGGGAAGCTTCATTACTTTCTTGGTGTGGAGGTTACTTCTCGTGATGCTGGCCTTGTTATGACGCAGAAGAAGTACTCTCTGGATTTGTTGCAGCGAGCTGGGATGCTTAAGTGCAAACCGACGACTACACCCATGTCTACCACTGATAAGCTCAATGCTGTTGATGGTGTGCTTCTTTCTTCTTCTGATGCGACAGAGTACAGGAGTATTGTTGGTGGGCTCCAGTACTTGACGATCACGCGACCAGACATTTCCTATGCTGTTAACCGAGTCTGCCAGTATCTGCAGTCACCCCGTGACACTCATTGGTCTGCTGTTAAGCGGATTTTGCGCTATATTCGTTTCACGGTGGCTCATGGTTTGCATATTCGGCCGTCTGACTCTGGTTGTCTTTCAGCATATTCTGATGCAGACTGGGCTGGCAATCCGGATGACAGGCGATCCACGAGGGGTTATGCTGTCTTCTTTGGCTCTAACCTGATTGCCTGGAGTGCTCGGAAACAGGCTACTATCTCGCGTAGCAGTACTGAGGCTGAGTATAAGGCTGTGGCCAATGCCACATCAGAGATCATCTGGGTACAGTCCTTGCTTCAGGAGTTAAGTATACCCCAATCACAGCCTCCTGTTCTTTGGTGTGATAACATCGGTGCTACATACCTTTCTGCAAATCCGGTATTCCATGCCCGAACGAAACACATTGAAGTTGACTATCACTTTGTGCGTGAACGTGTCTCTCAGAAGCAACTACAGATCAAGTTTATTTCTTCCAAGGATCAACTTGCTGACATCTTCACCAAGCCATTGCCTTTGCCATAGTTTGAGACTTGCAGGCGCAATCTTACCCTTCTAGATTCATTAGAAAGTGGCTAAGATTGAGGGAGGGTGTTAGACTGTATTTACATGTGTATATTGTAACGTTGTATACCACCTCATTATATATATATATGTGATAGGCCACCCCTAGAGGGTTGTGCCGGTTCCCCCCAAAGCCTATTGTCTTACAGCATCATATCCCCATCGTCTCCTTTCTCAGCCATGAGCGCCCGTTGCTTCGGTGCCTCCTTGCAGTCAACCTTGAAGTGACCGAGGAGGCCACACTTATAACACCTCACTTTTCTGATGCCAAACTTCCTCCTCGGTGGTGCTGGCGCATCCTCGTCGTCCGAGTCGGCAAAGTTCTTTCTCGCCGAGCACTGCTTCCCCTTCCCCTTCTTCTTGCCGCTGCTCGTGGATCCGCCTTGCTTTTTTTTGATAGGGCGATCCATTGCGCCTTTGTCAGCATTAGGTGCTTGCTCGCCTTCGTGTCGCCGAAACTGATACGAATTCTCTCGTCGTGGGCCTTGAACCTTCCGACGAGATCCTCAACCTTGAGAGTCTTTAGGTTGAGACATTGCTCGATCGACGTGACGATCTGGATGTAGCGTGCCGGCGCAGCGCGCAAAAATCATCGGACGATCGCAACTTCTTCTAGGGTTGAACCATAGCTGCATATGCCGTTGACGAGAGGGTCTTGAGACGGGAGGCAAACTGATCAACTGGCTCGCTTTCATCCATCTTCAGGCACTCGTAGCTTCTCATCAGGGACTGAAGGTGTGCTTCCTTGACACGGTCATGACCCTGGTGCAGGATCTTGATGGTCTCCCATGCCTCCTTCGCCGAGTTCTTTCCGATGAGGTGTTGCAGCACATCCTTCGGCATGGTGGAGTAGATCACCGTTAACGCCCGATGATCCGTATGATACTTCGACGCGCCCTTCGCGTACTCGGGCGCCGCCGGGGTCGACGGCTTCCCAGAGCTCGGCTCCCTCCATCGCTACCTCCATGTTCATCGCCCATAGTATGTAGTCCTCTCAATCCAGATGGGGGAATTGCGACACCCCCACCATCGGCATCGGTGCTCCCGCTACCGCCGTCACGATCTCCTTGCCTGTGTTCGACATGATCCTTCAATTGCTTTCCGAGAATCACGCTAATACACCAAAGCTCTGATACCAATTGTTAGCAAAATCCCCTTGTACGTCGCTCGTAGACGAGTTCTTTCCGTTGAGAGCACTCCCTTTTGTCGAGCCGACCGATTGTACGGTGGCTAGCTAGCTTGATGTTTGATCAATCGGCTATTCGTTGGGAACTCGCGTACACACGCGGCGATGCTATGGCTATAGGGCTATATCGGTCCTGTTTCTTTATTACTTTGCGATCTGGGTTAACAAGTACAGGGGATACATAAGTATATATATAATAGCTAGAACTAGTAGAGTTAGCCTTGTCGGTTTCCTACTTCTAATCCTAGTCCTATACGTGACTTGTTCCTGTCCAAGCCGGACAAGGGCTCGTGGTTCATTCCAACAGTGACCGATGGCATGCCGGCCGGAAAACCATCTGACAAACACTACTGTCAGGCGTCTAGTCTGGAAATACGGGTGGGCTCTACGCACTTTCGCGTGTCAAATTGAAAGGAGGCTAAGGCGGCAACCTGTCATTATTAAAAAAGGCAAATCCGTGATGATACACATTTGTCATCGTAGGTCAAATTTCTATGACCCATGTACATCCATGACGGTTTTATGACAAAGATATTCATACATGTGATGTCAGGTATGTGTTCCATGACAATAATTACTTTTTGATCATGGAAGTATGCACTTCCATGATGATAAATAATGTGTCATGGAAATGTTTTTGTCAAGGGTATCTGAAACATGATAGCCATTGTAACAGGTCAATATTAAGCAATGGGGTCTGGGTTCCAAATTTGATATCCGTTAATAGGGCCGACCAATGATGATTTTTCACGTATCGGCTTATGATTTGCCAAGTGGACCTCGGACAAGAAGGTAAATACTCTTTGTATATTGGTAACTACTTTTTAACAATTCGAAAGCAAGGATGTTAAGCAAACATCTTGAAAGTTAGTTTGTGCCTTCAAAAGATCAAATCGTAGATGGCTATAAAAAAAGTTTAACTAGCTTGAGGTCTAGAAAAATTTAGGCGCAATCTCACTCTTACCAATGTGTGCTTGAGCTGGGCTGTTAAGTACAATCTTCTTCAATACATGTATCTCGATTTTAGTTGAGATAAAACCTAACGGAACATATCATTACCTGTAGCTTCTTGATCCTCATGCATTGTAACAAGCTCAATTTTATACACATCACATGGGACCATTGCATCTATGTAAACACGCAACCGCGGCCTGCTATGACAGGTAGAAATGCTTACCAAATTCATAGCTACAGCCTGTGTCAAGGCCATCGAAGCTATGTCTGAGAGGGGAGTGCATTGCCTGGTCTTTGAATCGGACCCACTCCAATTGGTCAACGCTCTCACCTCCGGGGAATATGTATGTCCTCTCTAGGCGCGCTCTTGCGGGAATCCCGCAACCTTTGTTTTGGCGTGTTTGGGCATCTGAATTTAGTTTTTTTGTGTGAAAACAACCCCAAATCTATTAAGGCTATCCACTAGGTAGGCTAAAATTGATGCAAAATTTACTTTTAGAGTATTTGGCATCAATAGCCTCCATTGTCTGCTTGGTGCCAAAGAAAAAAAAATCAGGCATGGGAGCACCTAGATATCACTACACCGCAAAAAAAAAGAGAATAGATATCGTCCACAGTTTACTTACTGCCTTACTGGTGCTATATATATAGTGTATACCTACCTTTCTTGTATACAGGACAACAATGAATCAGGATGTATAAGCAGGTAAAAAAAGGTAGTCACGCAAGGGATATTATTTTGAGCGTAAAGCCTAGAGAATTTTCCCGGGCAATGCAGCATCAGATGCTAATCACATGCGGGTTATAGCCCTTTTTGTCTTTTATGAAATGCGCTCTTTTAAAAGGGCGCGAAATCATCATTAAGGAAAAGCAGAAACAACCAAAGCATCATTTGGTCTTACAGCTAAAAGGATTTGTTCTGTGCATGGAGATGGGGTGATGGCATACAACAAATGAACGTGTAATGTAAGTTTACATGTGAATTCTCTTCAATGCGGGCATATGGAGTTATACTACCTGGTACACTAGCTGCAGCCTGCAAATGCCTAGCTTGTGAGGCGGACTAAGAATAAGGCTGAATGCACATATATTCTGCCCGGAAATTTATGCACTTAATTCATTTATTTTTGATGATTGAAATGCACGAACTTCACATGAAGATGAAGCAGTCAAGTTTCTACAAACTGAGTGCAACCAGCACAAAATCCTCACCTCACCTTTGTAACCTTGCTCAGTACTACCTCCGTCCTGTTTTATTGGCCCCTTTTGTAATTTGTGTCAAATTTTGACCAAAGAATGAACCAACAAAACATTAATGCATGTCAACAAAAATTATATGGTTGAATTCGTATTTGAACATAGTTCTGAATGATATAATTTTTGGTGACATGCGTGAACATTTTATTAGTTAAATTTATGGTCAAAATTTGACATGAAATACAATAAGGACCAATAAACCACGACGGGAGTAGTAAATTGCAGGTGCTTGACTAATCATGGCTCTGTGTTGAGCTCGTGACACGCGTTTGATTGATTTCAGTTTCTAATTAATGCCAGCTGAACCAACAAGCCGAGGTTGACTTGGATCATTTGACAGTTATTTTGTTGGGTTTGGCTAGGTCTCTGTAAATTTAACCAACTCTCGGTCCAATGACATAACATGTAGAGAGAGAAAAAAACCAATTTTCTTTTGTACATATCTCAACGTAAGATCTCACGGATATAGTATCCTGAGACTTAGCAAGGCTACATTTTGTTTGCGAACGGGCATGCTAATCTGCATCGTCTCCCCCTGCACAAAGATCATCAGAATCGGATCTACTACCTTTCTTTGGCCGGTCACACACTCTAGCTAGGGTTCTTCGACGCAGGTTGCTTGCATAGTTTTCCTTTCCTTTTTTCTTTTTGAGAAACAACATTGACGTGCACGCACACAGTCACCACCCCACACGCACGCACTCAAACATTTACTTATGAGTTATGACTAAATCATATGAAATATGTACAAATCTTAAGGATTTTTCAAACCACATTTAACAGGAGATGTTCCAATTCGGTCCGAACATTTTAAAATATTAATTCGTTTGTTTATCTTTGTGGTGCAATCTAGACGTACTTGGGTCAACTTAATCAATCCTGCATGTCCAATATCCGGGGTGGGCCCCACCTGTCATCGTGCAAAGTTACCACCGTCTCCGTCTCCCTCTTTTCTGCCTCCTCACTTAAAATAATGAGCTCGACCGCCGACAGAAGCAGCTCGCGGTCTGCTCTCAGTCCACTCCTCGTCGTCGTCCAGCGGCGCCGCGGCCGGCGTCCGTCGGGAGGCCAACATTTCCTCTTGGCGGGGGCCGAAGCCAACCCGTAAGTCGAAATCTCTCTCTGTGCTTGCTCTCGATTCCCCACCCATCCCCTACAGTCCTACAGTACTTCCCTGCTGCCAGTGCCCGCCACGCCGCCATTCCCGCCGTTTTCTTGGGGTCTCATCGAGGAATCCGAGGGCACTGGTTGTGGATTGACCCCCCGGTAATGGAGGCCCTACTGGCTGTTGCCGCTGGGTCTACTCTTTGCATGCCCGTCAGGTTCCAGTCCTGCTGGTCAGGTTCCAGTCCGTTTACAGTCAGTTGCTGAAAATGTGCACGGAACGCATGAAAATGCAGGGGTTTGTGCTCAGTTTGTTTGCTTGCTTGCAATTCCAAGCATTGCTTCCTCTTTGCCGGAAGCATCCTTAATTCTTAAGTACTACAAGCATATATAGTTGTATGTTCCCACTTGGAAAGAAAAAGTTGTATGTTCTGTTTGTTTGCTTGCTGTCTGCTTCAATGTTTGTTCCATCTTAAGCATAGCACAAGTATAGTCGTTTGCTTCGTGGGCATAATCCAAAGCTTGGCGGATGCAGCTTTAATTTTATTCTCTCTTGCATAGCAAAAGTGTGTGGAAACTGGAATCTGTTGAGACTTGAGAGCAGTATGGCTACAAATTGCTTCTTGGCTTTCTTGGATGCTTGTCGGCCCAGCCTTGGAACTGTACCTTCCTAGTAATGGTATATATAGATGGTTAATATAAATGAGGCACAGACCAAACCTTTTGTGTTGCTTACTAGAAATGAGTGTATTTCCTTAATTTTCTTTTTGTCAAATCGTCTGTCATTGTTCTCTCAAGTTGCTTTATTTGCAGTATTCAATCCATTTTTTATCACTGCAATCGCTTCATTCGAATTCAGGTTTCAGTCCATTTACCGTCAGTTGCTGAAACTGTGCACGAAGCGGATGAAAATGCCGGGGCGTGCGCTCTTTGTTTACCGTTTACCGTCATTTGTTTGGTTGCAGGAAGCACCCGGTCTTAAGCATAGTATAGATAAAGTTGTATGTTCTGCTCTGTTTGTTTGTTTGCTGTCTGATGATTGAGACAAGGGCATAATCCAAAGTTTGGCACCTGCTCCTGCACGTTTATGTGTTGGAAACTGGAATCTGTTGAGAGTAGTATGGCCACGCCACATGTTTTGGCTTTAACTCAAGGACCACATTGCTTCTTGACTTTCTGGGATGCTTGTTGGCCCAACTTTGCAACTGTACCTTCCTAATAGTAGTATAAATCAGTCACATACAATTCTTTTTGTGTTGCTTGAGATTTGGTGTATTTACTTAATGTGTTTAGTCGAATCATCTGTCATTTTTCTCCCAGTTGCTTTTCCTCGTGATATTCAATCCGTCGGGTTTTTAATTACTGTAACTGCCTCATTCAAATTGATATTTGCTTCCTTGTTGTTGTTGTTTTCCTTTCAACGTTTGGGCTGAGGCTTCAAATAATGGTGCTCTTTAACATGGACTTAATTTGTTACTTTAAAGAATGCAAGAATTATGCATTCACTACCGGACTCGCGGTCTATGCCTACGGCCAGGGGCCGTCGGCATAGGCCCCTTAGCCGTCGGCATAGATCTATGCCGACGGCTGCTGTCGGCATAGTGCCGTCAGTGTAGATCACGTCAGCGTACTCCTGTCAGACCGTCGGCATAATAATGCCGTCGGCATAGGGGGCTATGCCGACGGCCCTGGCGCAGCCGTCGGCATAGTTTAGCCGTCGGCGTAGTTTTCCGTCTGACGGCAACGGACGGCGCCGTCAAAACTGCTGGCGGCTCAGGAGGCGACACGTGGCAAAGATATGCCTACGGCAAAGCCGTCGGCATAGGTTAAATCTATGCCGACGGCTTTGCCGTAGGCATATCTTTGCCACGTGTCGCCCCCTGGTTTAACCTGGCGGCAGGGCTATGCCTACGGCAAAGCCGTCGGCATAGATATAAATTTATGCCGACGGCTTTGCCGTAGGCATAGCCCTGCCACGTGTCACCTCCGGGTGGCTCCTGAGCTTATCTATGCCGACGGCTTTGCCGTAGGCATAGTTTTTTTTATTTTTTTTGTTTTTCCTGTTTTCTCTTTTCCAATTCATTTGACAACATTTCAAAACAGAATAATATGAAATATGACAGTTCATCAACATCATTTAAACATAGTCAAGTTCATCGTCTAAAGATCATCACCGGCGAAAGTCCACGAACATAAGTAGTGCAAGACATGAAGCATCATAAAAGTTGAAACATGAAAGACATGGCACAACGGCCGCATACACGGAATCATCATCGACATCAAGCACCACCGAGTCCACCTCCGCCAAAAGCACCACCACCACCGAGTCCACCTCCGCCAAGTCCACCTCCGCCAAAACCACCACCAAGTCCACCTCCGCCAAAACCGCCACCGCCAAGTCCTCCTCCGCCAAAACCGCCACCGCGACCACCATCACTCTGCCAGATCGGAGTGACTGGGGTCGACGGAGCAGGAGTCGAGCCACCGGTCCCCTACATGTTTGAAAGAAGTTTCTAACGGTAAATATGACATGATAGTGTTGAATAAACGAGAACTAGTTTCTCATTAGTTAGGCAAATTTACTAACCGGAGTATCACCGCCTAGTGCCAGCCATTCCTCGAACGTGGGAATGTGTGGGGCGTCTCCCGCAGGTGGTGGTGGGGGTCCAACTTGTGGTGGCTCCGTGCGGTTAGTCCAAGACGCCAACATAGCCTGGATGTTAGTTAAACAAGTCCACTTAGAAACAAGCCATGATCAACAAAGCCAGAAGGAATGAAAGTGCAAATTTGAGCTTGGTTTAAGAGGGTAAAACTAACTGCCATCACTTGACGGCTGTAATCATCATTTCCCTTCACTCGTTGCAAGTACTCCCTCACCTCAATATGCCTATGCTCAAGAAAGGCCTGATATGCCTACAAAGTTGAGGTTGTTTCTAAGTGGGCAGTGATGAAAATAAACTAAGAAAGATAGAGACAAAGAAGATAAGGGGAAGTACTTACAGCACGTTGGCGGACTAAGGGAGGCTGCGAACGCCCCGTACTCTCTAACGGGCTCGGGTTGGTAGCTCGAAGACGTGTGTACGAGATCGACGGAGTGATCAAGCCATCAAAACACGGATACCGGCCATGGGACTTACCCTGGATGGCCACCACCGCCGTATCGTCGATCTGAGACTGGGTGACCTCAGGAACGGGAACATCCGGATGCAACTTCTGATAGTTCTGAGTGTAAGACTCCAGGTGTTGCTCGGTGTTGCCGTAGTACTAGCTCTCGCCCTCCTTGCGATCACTCCGCTCGCGGGCCAGCTTCCACGACTCCATGTCTGAGAGCGGCCTCTGCAACTTGTCCTCCTGCAACGTCAAACAGAAGTTAGCCATACATAAGAACATGACGGTAAAGAAGAACCAAAATGCATCTTTCATATAGATATACCTTCATGGCCTTGAAGCCCCAGTGGTTCCTGTTTCCTTGGCCGTGTGTCCCGTCTTTTCCACGGTTAGCCCGGGCCTTGATGCTCTTGGCAACAAACTCTGGATCGTCACCGACCCACCTATCCACCAAACACGCCCATCCGTCATGCCTTCCATAGCACCAACGAGGAACAACCTATGCAAAATTTGGAAGCATGACATGTGAGCACGAAACATATAGTTGACTCCTTGAAACAATGAAAAGTCAGTAATAGTTACCATCATGAACTGCTCCCTGCTCATGGTAATTTTTTGCCTTTGTGCTTGAGTTTTGGTCATCTTTTGTTGCAGGTAGATGTGGTAGTACTGTGAGACGGCAACCCAACGCACCTCGTACTGCAACTGGCGAGCTTTCTTCTTTGCAGACGCAAGTAAGACCACGTCGGCTCTGGCCTTGTGCTCGTCAAGAACTCTATAGAGTTGCTGCAATCATGCATAAACCAGAAGCAAACAAGGCATGAGTTGAGTGATTCAATGATAAACTATGAACGAAACTAAAGACAAGTGATTCAAAAGGGAACTTACCCAAAATTTGGTGATCACGGCCTTAGCGGCCGTCCCGTACTCCACGTTGTTGCAAGCCTCGTAGTGGGCCCAACTTGTGGCCAAAACACGCAGCTGTGGGTCCCTGTCTGGCCGCGGGCAGAATAGGCCAGGCCAAAACTGCTTCAACATGACAGTGAGAAGGCCGTTCGGTTTACGGCCCTTTCCGTGAAGGATCCAGTTACTGCAAAAGAATCAAAGGGTTGCCATGTGTACAATAAAAAAAATGTTGTCATGTGTTGAAAGTATGATTGAGATGCACTTACTCTGTCCCCGCAGGTTCAATGAGCCACTTGTGCGCCTCGATAGAAGGTGGTGTAGGTACTCCGGCATTACCACGCAGCCACCCCTGCGGTGCACCCGGTGGCAAGTCACCCCACAACTCGGGGTCAACCTCCCCTCCACCCTGCTCGCCCTCCTCGGCCTCCTCCTCCTCGGCCTCCTCCTCCTCGGCCTCCTCCTCCTCACCCTCCTCCTCCTCGATATCAGGAATATACTCCTCCTCCTCAGACTCAGAAGCTGCATCAGCATAGGAGGGCATCGAAGAAGACCCTCCTATTTCGGACACGGCCCGGAGTTTTTTGGCCCGGTTGCCTCTCCCCGCACCTCCTCTTCCTCTAGGGGCTCTCCCCCCACCCCCTCCTCCTCTAGGGTCTCCTCCCCCGACCCCTCCACCTCCCTGTGAGGTGCCATCCTCGCGTAGTCGGGAGGGAACCTTGTGGGCTCGTCCACTCCGAGTAAGTCCTCCTTTGAGTTTACTGAGGAAACTGGCACCGCTGGACTTGCCCATGATTAGCAAACCTGCATTGAGAAGAGAATAAACAATTAGTAAGGATATAAAAAAAACAAGCATAATGGAAAGACATTAATAACGGAAGAGAACATTATTAAAAGAACATACATTTTCTAGAACCCATATGAATCATCACTATTGTAATCTATTTGTCGACCGGTCTCATCATCACTATCCCGCATATCTTCTTCGTTGTCTGACGGAGGTGGAGGCTCTTCCTCATCGTCAGTGTCAGCGTCTTCATTTAACTTTTCAAGCATAATTATGTCTCTTTGATTCACAACTGCCTCACCATCAATCCGGGCGCCGTCATCGTTTGGGTCAAGGTCAACATAACCCAAGTCATCATCCTCCTTGTTTCGGACCACGTCATCATGTTCCTCTTAAAAAAACACTCCCTCGTATGTGATGGGGTTTATGTTGTAGTAATCATCATCGTTCGGGTCCGGTAGCTTACCATGTAGCGACACCTTGAACACAACTTCCCAACCCTTTAGGTACTCTTTCTGGCATGGGTAAGGCAGATAATATACTTGTGTGGCCTGGGTAGCGGCGATAAAGAGATCAGCTCCGGCATAGAAGGTTGATGGTTTAACTTCAACTAAACCAACAGAAGGCGTATGTCTCAGACCCTTTTTGGGGTCGAACCATCGGCATTTGAACACAGTGAGACTTAGGTGTTTACGGCCACATTTGAATGTAAGCTCGTATATTTTTCCTACCCTTCCGTAGTAATCTACATTATTATCTCCTTCGGTGAAGACTCCGGTATTTATGGTTTTGGGATCAGGCCGACTATTCTGGTGCTCCTCTGTATGGAAGCGATACCCATTCACATCATACTTTTGGCATGTCATGACGGTAGGGTCAAAACCCATGGAAACCCATCTGAATTCTTCATCCATTGATTCATTCGGATCATTTCCCTACAAGTTTAATTGAAATTATAGGGTGCATGAGTTTAATTGGAAGTGTGAAATGGGTAATAGGGAAGTGTGAAATATTACTTTCTCCATGAACCACGCAACGGAATTTTTCCTTCCATCCGCACCCTTTCGGAGAAGAGCAAGTGCCTCCGCTTCAGTAGGAGGCAGTATTCCTGTCCATTCTTCCTCAACGAATCGACTACAATAAGAAAAGCGGTATAAAAACTAGGCAAAGTGAACATAACGAATTGACTAAAAGAATGGTGCAAAGGTATTACCTCATCCACTCATCCTCAACTTCCTTGATGTTGTGCAAGATATAGAACATGACATCCTCCCACTCATCTCGTGGCATGACATAAGATGTCGAGCATCCAGCCCTGCCACCTTGCCCGGTGAATAGAGGCAACTTGGGTTTATACTTGGGTTCTTCTGTATTGTATCGAGACACCTTATTGTGTAACGTGGGAACATGGTCCGGATAGTAGGCTGTCCTGAGGTCTGCCACCTCCTCTAGGATAACTGCCTCAGCTATGGAAGCTTCAATCTTAGCTTTGTTTCCACATTTCTGTCTCAGATGCTTGTTCTGTCTCTCAGGGCCGTACTGCCAACGATACTGCACAGGGCCCCCCAACAATACCTCGTTCGCAAGGTGCAAAATGAGATGTGCCATCGGAGTAAAGAAGCCTGGCGGGAAAATCTTCTCTAGCTTGCATATCAACTCCGGCGCCTTCTTATGCATTTCTTTTATCTTCTCAGGACATACTTCTTTAGCACAAAGCGTTCGGAAGAAATGGCTTAACTCCGCAAGCACACGCCAGACACGCTCGGGAATATAGCCCCGAACCATCACCGGCATAATCCGCTCAATCCATACATGATAGTCATGACTCTTCAGCCCGGTCACTCTGCCCGTTGAAAGATTGACCCCCTTACTTATATTCGACGCATAACCATCAGTGAACTTCACGATGTGTTTCAGCCACTTGAATGCCTCCATCTTATGATCCTTTTTAAGTACGAAGTCAGCATCTGGCTTGAACCAAGATTTTCGACTGCCTGTGGGAGGTTGCATGTGAAGACGTGGTCTATCACAAATATTCTGTTGATCGACTCTAGCATTAACATTATCCTTTGTCTTATCAGGAATGTTGAGGATCGTGTTAAAAAGGGACTCTGCGACATTCTTTTCGGTGTGCATCACGTCGATGCTGTATGGAAGTTTGAGGTCCTTAAAATAGGGAAGCTGCATGAAGGGGGTAATGTGAGTCCAGTTGTGCGTCTCACCATATCCTTCAAAACATTTTTTCCCTTTACCGATGCCTTTGCCTTTGCCTTTCCCTTCACCGGCAGGCTTAAGAGCTTTGAGCTGAGCAAGCACATCCGCACCAGAAAACGTTGGAATCTCGTTTACTTCATGGACAACTTTGCCTTTTGTGAAGTTCTTCTTGTCTTCCCTATCAGGATGGTCTGGAGGGAGGAATTGTCGATGCTGGTCAAAGGCAACATACTTGCCACCCTTCTTCAGCCAAATGAAAATCAAGGCCTGCATGCACACTGGGCAAGGCATCTTTCCACTTGTACACCATCCGCAGAACAGGGCATAGCCGGGAAAGTCATGCATGCAATACTGTAGCCAAACTTTCATCAAGAAATTTTTCTACAGATGCCGGTCGTATGTCAACCTCGGGAAGTACCAAGAATGGTGCAAATCATCCACCAATGGCTGCATAAACACACTCAAATTCTTCCCTGGATATTCAGGCCCCGGAATTATGAGCGACAGGAACATGGTTTTGCGTTGCATTATGGCGCCGGGAGGGAGATTGAGCGGAATAACAAATATGGGCCAGCAGCTGTATGGACTAGACGGCATACCATATGGATTGAACCCATCACCTGTTATAGCAATTCTGACATTCCCAGCCTCGGCTGCTTCCTCCGGGTACTTTATATCGAATGACTTCCATGCTTCACCTTCTGATGTATGTACAATTTTTTTGGATTGTACCTTTTCCCTTCCTTGTGCCACTTCATCATTTTGGCAGACTCCTCGGTGATGAAAAGGCGCTGCAGTCTTTTTATAAAATCAAGATACTGAAGAACCTTCACAGGGATTTTTAGCTGCCGCTTCTGACCATGCTTATCGACCACCTCAATATACCAAGAGGAACCGCACTTCCTACAGTAGTTGTCATCCGCATACTCATGCCTAAACAAAAGGCAATTCTTTGGGCAAACATGTATTTTCTCATAGTCCATGGAGAGCGCCTTCATGATTTTCTTCATACCGTACAGGGTTTTCGGCAGTTCATGGCCCTCGGGCAGGCTGTTAGCCCATACTCCCAGAAATGCTTCGAAGCAACCTCGGCTACAGCCGTACTGAGCCTTCACTTCCACCAGTTGCGAGATGGCATCCAGCACAGACAGCTTGGCACCCTCATAGAGAGGTTTCTTTGACGAGGCCAAGATTTCCAGGAAGGCCTTTGCGGTTTCCTCCGGCTCCTCCGGTTCATTCGCTGAATGTGACGGAGGTGTCGGCTGTGCAGCAAAGACATCATCTAGCATGTCTCTAACCCCATCGTCCTCATAACCAGCGACGCGTTGTCGTATCACATCCTCTCTACCACGGTCCCGCTGGGCAAAGTTTATCGGCATATTAAAGTTGGGCATAAATCCATGCGTGCGAAGGTGCTTAGTCATCTCACTCTTATCTCTGCGGATACGTCTCTTACATCTGGCACACGGGCATTCTGGCACCATCCTCATTGGACTACGGAATATCTCTTTCAAAAACACATCAGTTTTCTCGGCCCACTCTGTTGTTACTTGATTCCGACGGAAAAACCCACTATACATCCACTAATTATCCGCCATCTCTGCTTTATTGGAAGCCATACAACAAAATTAATGATTCATTTAAATTACCCACATCAATATTTTATTTTTTACAAGGTTGACGAGTAATCCACCTACATCTCTAATAGGTAAAGATGGGTCCTAATCCCACCCGAGAATGTGTAGATTGAGTACGGTCCATGCTCTACCCCATTCCGAGACAAAATTTCGGCAGCACCTCCCCGCTGGTCTCCAAATACACGTCTCGGCAAAATGCCGAGAGAATGTGCATCCGGAGAACAACGGGGAGGGGCCGCCGAAATCCTGTCTCGGAACGGGGTAGAGCATGAACAACGTACCCAATCTACACATCCTCGGGCTGTCCGTGGAAAGCGCTGGACAATCCGAAAGAGCTGCGGTGATAAATATGCAATTGAATGCATATTTATCGATGCAACCCTTTCGGACGGGAGACTTAGGTTACGCGATTTGATGTGAAAATTCAATCTAGTGACATGGAAAAAAGTGGACGAGGTCATGGAATTGTTGCTCACCCTCCGATGTAGAGGATGTAGTCGATCAAAGGAGGGACGATCGTGGACAAACACCTCCAACGTGGATGATCACTCCACAAAGATGGAACACCACCAATCCTGTTAATTCCACCGAGTGATGAAAATTTAGGTCATCACCTCACATTAAGCATTGGCACAACATTATGAATGAACATGAAACAACATGTCAAATTGTAAAAAAAAACTCTAAACCCATTCCTACTGCATTCCCTCTCTCCCACATTCTTTCTCCCTTATAAAAAAACAAACGGAGCTTGTTCATACTCCATTATCTTCCCTCGCTCATCTCTTTACATGCTTATATTGAAAAACTTGAGCAATATCTAAGTGTCCAAATTCACAAAATTGAGCAATATCCATCAATGCATCCATCTATCACAAACTTCACCATCAATCTGTACATGCATGCATATATCCATTCATCACATATCCATCTATGCAAAAAAAAAAACAGTAACAAAATGCAAAAAAAATTAAAAAAATTCTCACCTTGGCCGCGCCGGTGCAGCGGGCAGCAGGGAGGCCGGGGGGCAGCCGCCGGGGAAGGGTGGACGGGGCCGGCCGGGGCGCAGCAGGGCGTCGGCAGAGGGGCGCAGCAGGGCAGGGTGGACGGCGCCGGTCGGTGCAGCTGGACAGGGACGGCGCGGGGTCGGGGACGGGTGTGGACGGCGCT
>NC_041391.1:48978115-48979068 GCF_002162155.2 Triticum dicoccoides
GGAAGATGGTGGCGCGGGTGGAGCGGCGGCGGGCGGCCGGCGGGGAGCGACGCGGGCGACTGGGAGCGGCGGCGGCGGCGCGGGTCGAGCAGCGGGTCGGGGCGAATGAGTGGTTGACTGTCGACCGGCTGAGGATAAGGTCGAACTATGCCGACGGCTTGGCATAGGTAGCGATGCCACGTGGCACCTATGCCGACGGCTTAGCCGTAGGCATAGTTATTTTTTTTATTTTTTAATGTTTTTAATAGCTTATATTTTTTCTTCTTTCTGTTTTTTATTTCATATAAATTTTTGATGTTTTTATAGTCATAAGTTATATTTTTTATATATTTTATATTTTTTATGTATTATTATTTCATATGCTTTTTTAATGTTTTCTTAACGCTGCTCGGCCCTCTCCTCCCCCGGAACCACACAGAGGGGAGGTGAAGGTGCCACGTGGCATATTTTTTTTTTGCAACAACTTCTATACATGTTTAACATTTTTTTAAATATTATTAACTGTCTTCCAATATATTTTTAGTGTATATTATTTTCATACACATTGAAAAGTTTCGTTAACATCTAAAATGAGAGACCGACGCGTCGTTTCCCCCCTCCAGGTGCCGGGGCGGCGCCGTCCGTGATGCGTGCCGCCTCTTCGGACATGCCAGAACACCACCCCGCATGTATGAGGGCCCGGTACGACGCTCCGGTGGCATTGCTACCCCCCAGGGCCCCCGTCCCGCCTAACCCTGGAGCGGTTGACCACGAGATCTAGCCCTTTGACTTCCCACGGACGGGCTTTGACCAGTGGAGCTCTCCACCCGGTTGTGTCAGATCGGCCCATAGGGACACCCGGGAGCAACATCCGGGCCAAAACCACAGCTACATCCACTCCGTGTAGAACCGACGCGGCAGTTTCCCCCCTCGAGGTGCCGCCGGCGGCGTCGTCCGTGAGGAAGGCCACGCAC
>NC_041391.1:48981818-49067107 GCF_002162155.2 Triticum dicoccoides
GTGTGGGGGGCCACGCACCGGAGACACATGCCGCCTCTTCGGACATGCCACAACACCACCCCGCATGTATGAGGGCCCGGTACGATGCTCCGGTGGCATTGCTACCCCCGAGGGCCCCCGTCCTGCCTAACCCTGGAGCGGTTGACTACGAGATGTAGCCCTTTGACTTCCCATGGACGGGCTTTGACCAGTGGAGCTCTCCACCCGGTTGTGTCAGGTCCGCCCGTAGGGACACCCAGGAGCAACATCCGGGCCAAAACCACAGCTACATCCACTCCGTGTAGAACCGACGCGGCAGTTTCCCCCCTCGAGGTGCCGCCGGCGGCGCCGTCCGTGAGGGAGGCCACGCACCGGAGACGCGTGCCGCCTCTTCGGACATGCCACAACACCACCCGGTTGTGGTAGGTCATCCGATATATATAAACACTTGGGAGCAAAGTCCCCTTCGTATAGACCCGATGCAGCTGTTCCCCATTCCAGGTGCCGGCTAGCGGTGGCACCGCTCGTGAGGCGGGTCACACCGCTGTGTACAGAACCGAAAAATAATGTATGTATGCTTATTAACACGTACTATATGTAAGTTAGTCAAATAATAATATTTAAGAAAACATAAAATATAAAAAAGAAAAAAAACTAACGAGTGGAGGGGGTGACCGGGAAGTGGATAAGGGAACTATGATAAAAAGATCGATGACGTGGTAAAAAAGAAAAAAAACTATGAAAAAAATATAGCTATGAAAAAAAGAAAAAAAGAAAAAAAGAAAAAAGAAAAAAAGAAAAAAAACTATGCTGACGGCTTTGCCGTCGGCATAGCTGCGGCATAGGGCAGATGGCCGGCGCGCCGCGGATCGGTGATGTGGCATCTATGCCGACGGCAGCCGTCGGCACAAGTGGTGGTCGGTGCGCCTCGGATCGATGACGTGGTTAGGGCATCTATGCCGACGGCCTCCCGCCTCGGCCGTCGGCATAGATCGGACGCCATTAGACGCACGTCACGGCGGGATCGCCGGGCCCGCAACTATGCCGACGGCCGATATATGCCGACGGCGGCTGTAGGCGTAAGTTTGGGTAAGCCGACGGCCGTTCTGGGCCGACGGGGGCCGTCGGCATAGGTCTGGATAGCCCGACGGCTTTATTACGCCGACGGCCTGGAAATGGCTGTCGGCATAGCGCAGACAAGGCCGACGGGGGCCGTCGGCATAGATATGGCCGTCGGCACAGGGCCCTGTTCCGGTAGTGATTGGTTCCACGATAACATCTGCTCTATGTTTTTTCTACAGGGGGTTTCCAACACATAAGTATTTTGCTAACATGAAGACAAGCATCCAGTAGACTTTGCACCATTTGAGGCACAATGGAGATATCTTTCCTCATGTTGCTGGTTCTCTCTCTGCTTGTGTTTCCTAATGGCATCTGCAAGAGTTTAGCTGCGAGGCCTCCCGTTGTGAATATTGGGTCTATTCTTCAATTTAACTCCACCACTGGAGGTGTTGCTGCGGTTGCCATCCATGCAGCCTTGGAAGATATCAACTCTGATCCAACAGTTCTAAATGGAACTACACTAAAGGTTCAAATCAAGGATACAAATTGCTTTGATGGTTTCCTTGGCATGGTTCAAGGTACGCTAGCTTTAATGTCACGCATTTATTAGGCATTGTTGAAATAGTTTTTGCTTCTCTTGTGGAATTGTGACAATGATACCGTATTCCTTGTATCAGCTTTGCAGTTCATGGAGACTGATGTTATTGCACTCATTGGCCCTCAGTGCTCTACAATTTCTCATATCATTTCATATGTAGCAAATGGGCTTCGAGTCCCTTTGATGTCCTTTGCTTCTGATGCAACTCTTTCATCGATACAGTTCCCGTTCTTTGTCAGGACGGGTCCCAATGATCTCTATCAAATGGCGGCTGTGGCAGAAGTTGTTGACTACAACCACTGGAAGATAGTGACTGCCATATACATTGACAATGTTTATGGTCGAAATGGCATTGCTGCTTTGGATGATGCACTCGCTTTAAAGCGCTGCAAAATCTCCTACAAGGTTGGGTTTCCTTCCAATGCTAAAAGAAGTGAGCTCATAAATTTGTTGGTTAGTGTCAGTTATATGGAGTCTCGTGTTATCATTCTCCATACTGGAGCTGAACCTGGACTCAAGCTTTTCTCTATGGCAAAACAACTGAACATGATGGGCAACGGCTATGTGTGGATTGCAACTGACTGGCTGTCTGCATATCTTGATGCTAATTCATCAGTTCCTGCTGAGACTATATCTGGCCTGCAAGGTGTTCTTACTTTACGGCCACATATTCCCAACTCAAAGATGAAGAGTAATTTGGTCTCCAAATGGAGCAGGCAAAGTAAAAAGTACAACTATAGTGATCTTCATGTAAATACTTACGGTTTTTATGTTTATGATAGTATCTGGGCAGTAGCTCGGGCTTTGGATGCCTTCTTTGATGATGGTGGTAGGATTTCCTTTTCAAATGACTCGATGTTGCATGATGAAACTGGAGGAACTCTTCACCTTGAAGCAATGAGCATTTCTGACATGGGAAATAAATTATTGGAGAAGATTAGAAAGGTAAACTTCACTGGGGTGTCTGGGCAAGTGCAATTCGATGCTGGAGGCAACCTAATTCATCCTGCATATGACATCATAAACATCATCGGAAATGGCATGCGGACCATTGGTTTTTGGTCAAACTATTCTGGCTTGTTGTCGACTGTCTCTCCAGAGGCTCTATATTCAAAGCCTCCTAATATTTCTCTCGCTGATCAGCATCTCTATGATGTTATTTGGCCTGGGGAGACTGCACAGAGGCCTCGAGGATGGGTTTTTCCTTCTAATGCCAAGCAGTTGAAAATTGGTGTTCCGAACAGATTTAGTTTCAAAGAGTTTGTCACGAAAGACAATTCTACTGGGTCAATGAAGGGTTATTGCATCGATGTCTTTACTCAGGCATTGGCTTTGCTTCCTTATCCTGTTAGTTACAAGTTTGTACCTTTTGGGAATGGTACTGAAAATCCTAATTATGACAAACTTGTACAGATGATTGAATCAAATGTAAGTATGGAATGCCTTTTTTCTTCCTCTAACCATTTCATCATCTTTATCGAAGAAACCATTTCATCATACCATGCTGACCAGGGGGGGTCTTATCCTGCAGGAATTCGATGCAGGATATCGCGATTACAATGAGGCGGACAGTAACTTTTGATTTCACCCAGCCATTCATAGAAACAGGCTTAGTTATCTTGGCTCCGGTTAAACAGCATATAACATCGTCCTGGGCATTCTTGCAGCCATTTACTTTGGAGATGTGGTGTGTTACAGGGTTGTACTTCCTTATTGTGGGTGTGGTTGTTTGGGTTCTTGAACATCGGATCAATGATGATTTCCGTGGTTCAGTACGTCAACAAATAATAACTATTTTCTGGTAAGGAGCTGACTTGCACCTTTTGTATCGTCAACAAATAGTATATCATTCCTGTTTTCTTAAAAATGTTGATGTTTCAACAAGTCTTGTGCAATATGTTTGCATACAGCAAGCACCTCAGAACAGTTGCCAGTTAACATACCCAAATGAAGCATCTAGTGATTACCAAGGAACTATTATCTTAATGATCTTGTGAAACGTATATATGCACAGTATATATATTCGCTTAATGATATTTATGATGCATTGCTCTTTTTTTTTCTGTTTTCACATACTTCTCCACATGCATTACAAATGTTCTTATCATGGCGTGATTCCTTGCTCTCAGATGTGATTATAATTTCTATTTTGATTGCATGCAGGTTCAGCTTTTCGACGTTGTTCTTCGCACACAGTGAGTAAACCAACCTTCTCTATTATGTGTCTTTTTGTCCATAGATAACATTTTGTTCTGAGGCATGGCTCGTGATTTCATCTGTATCTGCCCGCAGGAGAAAATACAATGAGCGTCTCAGGGCGTGGTGTCCTGATCATATGGCTATTCGTTGTTCTGATAATTGTATCCAGCTATACCGCGAGTCTTACTTCCATCCTGACCGTGCAACAACTTGATACTTCTATAAAAGGAATTGATGACCTGAAAAATAGCAACGATCCTATTGGTTTCCAAGTTGGTTCTTTTGCACAAGACTACATGGTCAAGGAGCTCAACATCTCACGGTCAAGGCTAAGAGCTCTGGGTTCACCACAAGAATACGCTGAGGCCCTCAAGATAGGCCCTAAGGAAGGAGGTGTTATGGCCATTGTCGACGAGCGCCCCTATGTTGAACTGTTTTTGTCAACCTACTGCAAAATTGCGGTAGCTGGCACAGATTTCACCAGCAGAGGATGGGGCTTTGTAAGTACAGTTAAACCATATTCTTTTATATAAATCAGAAATAAGAGCAAAATATTTTTCTGTTAATATCCTGGAATAGAAGTTTTAACTTTGAATAGTTGTGGCACTTATCTGCGGCTACTTTGTTTCACAAATAAAAATGTAGCACCTTACAAGTTCATTCTACCAGGCATTTCCAAGGGACTCCCCTTTGCAAGTAGACCTCTCCACCGCAATCCTGTCATTGTCAGAGAATGGGGAGCTGCAGCGGATCCATGACAAGTGGCTCAAGACAGGGGAATGCGCAACTGACAACAACGAGTTTGTTGACTCGGATCAGCTCCGCCTTGAGAGCTTCCTTGGTCTGTTCCTAATCTGTGGCGTGGCATGCGTCCTCGCATTGCTAATCTACTTTGGTATCATGCTACGCAAATACCTGAGGCATGAACAGAGGAAGAGCCTGAGAAGATTCATCTCATTCGTCCATGGCAAGGATCCACCAAAGAACAACGAGAGGCGGTCCATGAGCCTGCTTGGAAGCTCGACGCCGGCAACGCCGACGAGCAGCCTTACTACCCTTGAGATAGAAAGGCCGGCCAGGGAAATCAGAAATGGAAGCGTTATTGAAATGGAAAGCTAGTTCGTGCTTTGTCTCTCAAGGCAGCTGGGCAACTGTTTTGTGTATAGCAACAATGCGGCCGACTAACCTAGGTCCCGGTAACCTAGGTTGGAAAGCCAAACACCAGGGATGTATAGAGGGGGTTCAAATACTTCTTAAAGGAAGGATTGATAATAAAAATAAAAAATATCGAAATGCTTCTCTCTCCCACATAGATCACTTTATTCTTTGCATGGCTGTATTTTTGGGGGATATCTTGCCACTTCAGAGTTGGCGTTTGGGGGCGTGATCTGTTCATGTGTTCAATTGCGCGTAGTGTGGTTATTCCAAGTCAGTAGGATTGTGTCACTTCAGTTTGATAGTATGCAGGGACAGAATCTGCCGGCTGCAGCTAGTACCATTTGATGTGTGCCGATGCCTGTAGATTGTAGTACTATACTTTGATGCTTGTTCATAAACTAGTTTAGATGGAGCCACCCGAAAGATATGTTAGTTTTCTTTTTATTGGCTTATATACTCTGTTTTGTCTGAGTTTTATTCAGGGCAACTTTGAAGCTTATCTTAGGGTGGTCGGTAGAAAAATGTTTAGCACCTTCCACAACTCATAAAGAAGATAATTAAAAAGAGCATAGGAATAAATAGTTATGATCTTATTAGGAAAGTTAAGAAGAAAGCCAACACTAGGTTTTTGTTTTTCTAACTCTATGGCTACACTGTAAAATTATTTATGGATTAGCTCCAACTGATGCAAATCTTTTTGGTGGTTCTGGGATGCAACTGAGTCAGATCAATCCCAAGCTACTCTCTCCGTCACATATTAGATGTAATAACGTCTTATATTATGGGACGGAGGGAGTAGCCACTTGTTTCTCTCAAATCTTACTGGAACAACGAGCCACTGTTCTCAAAAGTGGAAATTCCTGCAGGTTTGTAATGCTTCTGTTTTGGTTCTTGCGTGCACCTCTGAGAAATATACCATACCAATCACAAGTGTTGTTAGTAGTGGGGTGGTAGGTAGATGCAAAACCAAGTCATCATTTTCCTTCTAAATACACTTGTAAAAGCATCATGGGTGTCTATTCTAATGGAGCGGTATACAGACATATAATTGTTACAGGGATGCTGCAACTTCCTGGAGCAAGGCCTTAGTGGTACTAGGTTTGTCTATGCTAGTGATACTGGGTTTTCTTTTCTGATCCCTTCTATTTTAATAGTTATGCCAGCTACATTATGAGTGCCAGCTCTGCTGTAACTTTTTTGCGAGGCATAACAAGTTAACAACTGGATTGTTGTTGATACAGGGAAAACAGAAACGAGTAGCAGTGCCTTTTTATTCAATTTCGTCATAATAGTTGACTTAACATATTGTATATTAAATGTGGACAGGAGATTCCTGTATTTTTCTTGAAAACAGAAGAGCAACAATAGGAAGATTTTTTTTACACGATGGAGCGATTATTCTCCTAAGAAAAATATATAATGTATATATATTTCTCATTCTGTTCAATACCTGGTTTAGGAAGAGCTCTTTTTCCTATGCAAAATGTATAACATGTATGTTTATAATTCTGATTGCAGGCATATTCGTCGCGCTCGCCCTGCGTTTTGACGTTCCGCGAGGGACCAAGTGGGACACGCCACGGGTTCTGACAGTAAAGATAGCAATGATAAACTGGTTTCAAGCCACGCAGGGCAGTTTTGCTGTTGCTAAGATACTGCGGCATCTTGTCTCTCTCGGTCGATGTCCTGTCATCTCTGAAAATACCAGTAGCACCTGTTCTATTTACCACTGACTGTTTTCGCGTTTGGCAGTTGCTGGAGTTCACCAAGTCGATAGTCGGAGAGGAGGCAGAACATGAAGGTCCCAACCATGAGAGCAAAAAGGTGGACTAGGGCTTTCCCTAAGGTGTGCTTTCAGGTATTTTCAGTTTTCTTGTTAAGGAATGAAGGTAGGATTTTGTCCGTCCGGATGAAAACCCTATATTCATGGAGTGAGGCGTTGTTCTGAATTCCGACGCGCTCAGAAAGTTTCGTCGCGGAATTTCTTCTGGAAAATATGCGCATGTATCCCAGTTGTATAATTAGTAGCCCAAGGCCATCTATATAGCACAAAGAATGTTTGCTTGATTCGTTCGGTCTGACAAGACATACACATATTGTGCCGTGAAGCGAATTAGGTTCGTTGCTGACCGCCAAAGTAAGGGCCATTTCTGCATCTATATAGCTAGGCTAGCTAGGCAATCTGCCCTCAAGGTTGGGGGGAGGTTGAGATTGGGAATGGGAGTTTACATGAGATTAGAATCCTTTGATTGGCTCAGAGACATGGGAATTAAGGAGCAAAGGGGAAGAGGAATTAAGAGGCCCAGCTCCCTCGGATTTCTTCCCTGGACGACCCCTGGTAATTGAACTAGGGATCGGGAATTGACAGAAAAAGATGAACCAGGGATCGGGAATTGACAGAAAAAGATACTACTAACGTGCTGTTAGTTGGGCACGTTTGCAAGGGAAGGCATCATTGAAAGTTGTTTATTCCTCTGCCTATGCCCACCAACCAAATAGTGGTACTTAACTCGCTTTGAAATTCTCAATTCTAATTGCTTTCACATGCCAAACAGAGGAATGGGACTTTAAAATCAATTTCCATGTCTAAAAATGAAGTCAAACACGCTAAAATGAAGTCATTTATGCCAATCCAAATGCTCCAGGCTGCCAAGATAATCAATTCCAGTTCCATACCTGATTTAGTAACAACTCTTTTTTCCCATGCAAAAAGTAAAATGTATACTATGCTTCTAATTCTGACTGCAGGCATGTTCGTTGCGCTTGCACCGAGAGCCGTCGCTTCAACACCGCTTTTCTGGGATACGCCGCTGGCCTGCCAGTGAAAAAAATGGTGGCGATGAACTGGTTTCAAGCCACGCAGGTCGGTTCTGCCGTTACTAATACATCATGGCATCTTGTTGCTCTCGGTCGATGCCCTGTCATCTCTGGAAATACATCGTTCCTGGCGTGTGGCTGGTTTCGTCGCCGTTCACTCTCCGTGGAATGGAGAAGTGAAAGCGAGCAAGTAAGCATGTATACCTTGTCCCTTTCGTGTAATTCTGTAGCTGTACATTGTTCAGGAGATCTGTCCATCAATTCTTGATCTGACGGCGTAGACAAGGGAGAACGTCCAGTCAGCTGATCTCAATCCCCCCCAACCCCACCTCACGACTCACAATGATAATTTTGTTTTTGAGATATCTATAATATACTAATACATAAATAGTTCATCCCCACTATGTTATTTCTCTTCACATGCAGCCTATCCACCTCAGCACAGCTGCCACATCCGCATTTCATTAGTGGTTTACATGTGGGACCCACCAGGCCACCACAGGTTGACCAGGGTACAGAACAGCCACTTCATCATTCGGTTACCAGCTGTAGAGACCCACCACTGCCTCCACAGTGTAAACCAACGGGGTACAGAACCTCAAAGAAAAACATGCCTGTTTACAAGTCTGGCGTTTGTTTGCAACTAGATATATAAACACCGTGTGTCCATGTGGTTGGGGTACGGATTTAGAGAACACCATTGTTGTTAGAGATTTCATCAGAATACAATATATTGGGTTGTTGACAGATATCTTTTCAACAAAATTGGCCTGCTTAATACATGATATCTTTAGCGTAGCTTTATTTATCTGAATTTTTTTCCTGATTGGCAAATTTAATAATTAAAAATCTCTTTTTCATCAGGTCACTGCGGAAGATTATAATTGTTTCTAATCCCGCTCTCTACATACTCCCAAGGTATGACCTTTTGAACTATTGTGTAGTTTCGTTTCAGCAGTAAAAGTTCAGAAACCCCAATTTAGTTAAAAAAAAGTTCTAAACTCTCAAATAGCCTGCGGGCAGAATGTTGCAGGCTTTGTCCGGCGTTGCCAGATACATGTTGTGAGTGGTATCTGTTTCCTTGACTACAAATTCAGAGTTGATTTGAATTCTTGCCACCGGTCTTTGTGTTAGAGCTAACATCACTGCATCTGTCGGCGACAGCACACACCACTTGCAGTTGCTACCTTCTCTCTTTCAAGCTCGGTATCAGTAGTGTGCCTTCCTGATCCAACAACTGGTGTTTTCTCTCTGATGACTCTCCAATCTGCATATTGATTTTTGTTCCCTGCTCATGCTAAACAAAGGGTGGCACTTGGACCATTGCCTGCCTGACATGGATGTACTCCCATTTTAATCTGAAGAATTCAGTATTGGTGTTTAATTCTATACATTTCTATTTTACAATTTTTTTGATCCAAACTTGCTAGGTTTCCTGACGATGTGTGGTAAGACGTCTTCTTTCAAGCAATTTTGGAATTCTTAAGAAGGTAAGGATGTTTCTCTCTTTTGTAACATTTAGAATATCTTTCAGCTAGCTGTAGCTATTTTTACTTGCTTTACCCAGTTATTTTTCTGCGATGATTGGCCATATTAATTCCCTCTATCTAATTCCATCAACTAGATCATGTGCGGGTTCGAACAGATTTATGAAATTGCTATTTTTTGCTGATAGTAACTTGAGTATAGCACCTATTGTAGTACTGTTATGTTATACTTGAATGGCAGGTAGCGTTTTCTAGTGCAGTCCATTCACGGGTTGCCGGTGCAGAGTATTCACGAATGATTAACTCATGTAACTTTTTATTTGAAATAGGCAGACAACATTTTTGATGATATTTTTACTTGACACGGAAGGGGGCATGTGTCAGTGAGCATTACTGTAGTGCATGTCTCACAGAACAAACCTACATTTTAAGTCAAATTCTGAAGAAAAAAATCTGCACACAAACATAGAAACGTATATTACACGTGTGAAGTTTAATGACGAAATACCTTATGATGTGCCCTACACACAAAAAAAATACAAATTACTCAAAGTTGTGCAACGAAGAACAAAAAAGTCAACCACCGCCTTGTATTTTGGGAAGGAGCGAAAATACTCCTTGGAAGACGAGCTCCATGTAGGACTCATTATCTGGTGCGTGTGTCTTTCTTGGAACGAAACTGCTGCACACACGACAAAAGTGTGGACGATAGTTGCACGACCAAGAATCCAGCGGCCGCCTGCTCCTCTGTGCATGAGATTCTTGGGCTGGATTTAATTGTCGTGCATGAGTCGTCCAAACTGTGTCGTCCACATAGCACTGCTCTTCTTGGAACCACGCTCAAGACCTTATTCATCGCACGTATCTCACGTGCCAACCATTTTACACACCATCATATTCTTGTTTTATGAATAGTACTACCCCTAGTTCATTAAGAAAAAGAACTGTAGCATCCCCATGTTAACAGGTTGGGCCTACCAGTGCATGCACACGTGCAACCATTGCACCATATCCATTCAAAAAAAGAAGTCTGCCCCGGGAGCTCCTAGCTGCCGCTCGCTGCGGCAAGGAGTCGAGCAAACGCACAGACCCAGTCGGTGCAGTGTATCGCGTAATTAAAAATACAAAATGGAAAAACGCGCGCTTACCGGGAATCAAACGCTGGATCTCCCGGTATTGTGGGCGCAATGATAGCCAACAGACCAATCAAACTTTGGTAACAGCCATGCTGTAGGTACTGTAGGAGTACTGTAGCTAGTGCGTTTTTTTAAAGACTAACATGAAATATTAATTTGAAATCCATAAAAAATATTGAAATCGTGAATATATTTTGAAAACTATAGCATTTTTTCAAATACTGGACATTTTAAAATTCCAGAACATTTTTTCAAATATTGAACATGAGAACATTTTCTAATATTGAGAACAAATATTTGAAAATTTCAAACAAAAGAAACATGAAAAATGACAACAAAAAAGGAAAGAAAAATAAAAACGAAAAAGAAACAGAAAACATATTTTCAAAACTCGACTAGTTTTTTGAAATTACGAACAAATTTTGAAAACGAGAAATTTTATAAAATTCTACGAACATTTTTTGAATCTTGAGAACAAATTTTGAAACAGAAAACAAATTTGGAAGCACGAACATTTTTTTAAATCTTGAGAACAAATTTTGAAACGGAGAACAAATTTGGGAGCATGAACAATTTTTAAAAGCACGAGCATTTTTTGAATATTGAGAACAAATTTGGAAGCGCGAACAATTTTTAAAAGCACGAACATTTTTTGAATATTGAGAACAAATTTTGAAACGGAGAAAAAAATTGAAAAATCCTGAACAAATTTGGAACTGCGAACATATTTTGAAAATTTGAACAAAAAATTGAATCCGGTACATTCTCAGAATTTCAAAAGTTTGAACTTTTTTGTGTGACAAGAACAATTTTGAATTTTGAGAACAATTTTTCAAAAACTAAACATTTTATGGAAATAAAAACAAAATTTGAATATTTTGAATTTATTTTGAAAAAAGAGGAGAAAATAAAATGAAAATAAAATATCAAACCAAAGAAAGAAAACAAACAGAAAAAACAGAAAAAGAAAAAAGAAATAGTAATAACTAAAAATGAAAAGAAGAAGAAAAAAGCAATAAGAGACAAAAGAAGAAAAACAACAAAGAAAAACGAAAAAACGAAAAAAGAAACAGAAAATAAAAAAAAGGTTCAGGAACCTGCTCAAAGGTTCCTAAAATCAAAAAGAATCGGCTAGAACATCCTAGAAGTTTCCTAAAACAGGCAATACTGAAAACACTTAACGGGCCGGCCCACCTGGAACGACCGCTCAATCCCCTGTGCGTTCTCCCGACATTTGCCGCAAGGAGCGGTAAATAGGGTTTCCCGTCTGCCCCCCCCCCCCAAGGGCTCATTTGGTAGCCAGGGATCCCCCGGAGGATCCCGACCCATTCCCTAGGTGGAAAGCCCACGCGCAAAATCAGCCCCGGGCCAGGTGCCTGGACATTTGGACATTGGAATACACGAGGTTTTCTCGGCCCGTTCCCCATGATTTCCCCGGAATAGGATCCACGACCCATGACATCGGGATGGAATCCCCTGTATCGCTCGCTCTCGTCGCCCGTCTTGGGCAGAGCGGCGGCCGCCTCCCTCCCCTGGCACACCGTTGGTTCTGAGGTTGTGCTACCTCTCTTCTCGTCCTCGGTTTCTAGCTGCTTCTCGTACTTGTGTCTCTCCCTCTGTAGTGCTCACCAGCCGCAGCAGCAGCCGCATCATTAGATCTCCTCCCACCGGAGTTCTGTGTCATGTCTACTAGGTCGCGCCGCCAGCAGGCTGTCGGCTGCGGCGACTGCTGCTGCTGGTGGACGTCAAGATAATGATGAAGGCGGGGATATATGTCAGCCTCACTCGCCGCAAGATCCGATGGGGCATGGTACTTGCTTGAGTTCATCATATTTTGATTTTGCTTCAGTTCTATGTCTTTTCTCTGTAGCGGGGGATTTGCCCCTTTGAGCCAAATGACAGTGCCAATTTTCCACGGGGCTTCTAGTTGGCCAAAGAATTTTTCAACCCTGGCATCTATTCCCTAGAAATATCCCTCGTAGCATCCAAACAAAGCCCAAATGTGCCTTAGTGGAGAAATCCCTCCCCCCCCCCAAAGTTTAATTCGGTACAATTTTGACCCTGAAATCTCCAAAACCGGACAAATTTACCCCTCGAGTGGTTTTGCTATGATTTGGGTGGTTTTGGATTGTGTTGCAGCGTGGACATGGCGATGTAGCTCAAGGTGGCGGTCACCGCAACACGGGCGCATGCGGGGCGCGCGATTCCTGCTGGAGTGGATGAAACAAGGGGGAGGGAAGGGGAAGGAGGGGCTGGGGCGTCGGAGGCGAAGCTGTAGCACCTCAGCGAGGAGCATCGGGCGTCCATGGCAGTTGGATGAATGACACAGAGGAGAGAGGTGGAGAGAGGAGGAAGATGACATCAAATCCAAAACCGCTTTAGGGGCACATTTATCTGGTTTTGAAAATTTTAGGGTGTAATTGTACCAAAAACAGTCTTTAGGGGGGGTATTTGTCCATTGAACCACATTTGAGGGTGAAAAATGAACTTCTTTCTATCCATTATGTTGCATTATGCACCATGAGAACGGAACATGGGCATGAATCTGGCTGGATGTGCCTCTTTGAAGTCACTGCCATTTGGTCGAACTGGTTTGCAATCTACTACTCCCCTTGTCCAAGGTACTCTTTCGCTTTCTTGGGCATATGATTTTTGCACCAACCGTGAATGGTACCTGGCATCACATCTTCTATGGCAACGACCTCCATCCCGAGCTTGGTCTATTTTACACAAAATAGAATACACAAAGCCATTAAAGATTTGTTGGTACCCCATGGGAAACAAACGAGGTTGATCTCTCTCTCTCTCTCTCTCTCTCACAATTAATTATGTTTACCTGTCTGGATCGTACTGGCCTGGGGGTGCTCCTATCATTTTGAAGAATCTAGTGAAAATCCATAGAAACAAATATTTTTCAAATACCTGAGCACTTTTTAATTTGTAAATATTTTTTCAAATTCCTGAGCATTTTTTAACTCGTATTTTTTTAAAAAAATTTAACAAATACTCTTTTTGGTTCGTGAACATTTTCGCAGTAGGCAAACATTTTGGTATGTTCAAGAACATTACTCAAATTCACCAACATTTTCCAATTGCGCAGAAAATTTTCAAGTTTGTGAACATTTTATTAAATACATGAAGAATTTGTCATATCCATGAACATTCTTCCAACTTCATGAACATGTTTTCAAATATGCGAACATATTTCCTTATTCACGAACATTTCTCAAATTTGTGAATATTTTTCAAATATGTGAACATTTTTTTCAGTTTGGAAACTTTCTCTCAAGTTTGCAAACAATTTTATAAATACATAAACGTTTTTTCGTATTGGGGAACATTTTCAAAATACACTCCTCGAAGATGAATACCAGGCATCCTCGGCCAGTATTTTTGTTTCTGAAACTGGGCCGAAACCAGGCCAGTAAATGCAAAGTGATAAACTTTTTGTTGATGGACTGATCGATTGTTCCACGGGCGTAACTACCTCCACACGGTGCAAATTCAAAGTCTGCGAGCGCTATGTCTCGCAGTACGCGAGACGGTAGCAGCTCAAGCTGACGTTTTTTCCTCTCCCCATGTCGTATTGGACCGGCCCATTCGCGCGCGCATATGGTTAGAAAAAGAGCTGAGGAATGGGGGAACCAGGATCGATTCTTGGTCTCAAAGGTGACCGCGGGTGCTGCTACCAGTCCGACCAAGTCCCGTTCATGATAAGTTGTAGGTGCATGTCGTACTTGAGGCGATTCAAGCCGGTTTTCTTTGAGTTTTTTTTCTTCTTCATTTTTTCATTCTTTTTTGCAACCCTTTCTTCATTTTTTTCATTTCTTTTTTTCTTTTGTTTATTTTATTTGTTCTTTTGGTTATTACTGTGCATATTTTGTATACGTCAACAACATTTTTCTAATACATGTCTAACATTTTTCAAATACAAACCAACCATTTTTGCAATACATGTTCAACATTTTTGTATACACATTTTTTAAATGCCTGATTATCATTTTTCAAATACAAGATTAAAAAAATTTCAATATCTGGTCAACATTTTTTCCATTTTTACAAAACATTTAAACGCTCGATTAACATTTTCTTAATACATGGTCAACATTTCTTTCATACACATTTAACATTTTCCAAACACTTGATTAACATTTTCAAACCCTTGTTCGACATTTCTTTCAAATGCTGGATTAACATTTCTATATACATGATCAAACATTTTTACCATTTTTAATACATGGTCAACATTATTACCGTACAAATTTTACAATTTCCCAATTCTTGATTAATATTTTTTAAATACTCGTTTAACATTTCCCAATTTTAGCTACCTATGGTGCAAATTAAGTGTTGTGCCTCGTCTTAATCTATCTACTAGCAAATATGCCCGTGCGTTGCACCGGAAGATAAAATAGTATGCATTTAAAGGCAGTGAAAATTATATATGGGCACACGAAAAAAACATTTAGCTTATTGGTTTCTCCGCGTGTGAAGGAATCAATCCACTATTTTTTCATTCATTGATCGAGGGCATTTAAGAGTTTTGTTACATCATTGTACGCCAGACAAGGCCCATGAGTTATTCAATATACTTTTTTTTTCATCCTTTCAGTCGAGGAGATTTTAAGGTATGAAGTTTCTAAATATTTTAGGAAACATGAATAATTTTGTAAATCCTAAACAGTTTATAAAGTATTATGTACACGTTCAAAAGACGCAAACAAAATATGAAAGGAAATATCTTTCAAAATTCACAAACATTTTCAGAAAACACCAAATTTATAAAAACATGAACATTATTTGAATTTGTGAACATCTTTTTAAAATGGGAACATGTGTTGAGAATTTATAAGATTTTTAGAAAATGTTTATCTTTTATACACGAACATTATTTTTAATTTTGAAATTTCACTAAAACATGAATATTTCTAAAATTTGGAGCATTTTTTCAAATGCCATTTTATTTTTTGAAATCCCGAACAATTTATAGAAACAATAAAAAAATAAAAAATGGGCAACTTTTTGCAAGTTCCAAATATTTTTAAAAATAGCAACAAAATTTTGGAATTCTGAACATTTTTCAAAATTTCCTATTTTTATTCTGAATATTTTTTGAGAATTTTTAGTTTACAAAATAAATTCTAAAAAGAAAAAAAAAACTTGGAAGTGAAAAAAGATATAGGAAAGGAGAATAAAAATATTAGTAAAACACAGAAAAAAATAAAAACGGGCCAGCCCATTATTGGTTGTCCGGTGCGAAACTCTGACTATTTGTCACCCAAACCCTTGGGTTTGTAACTCAATCAAACGGCTATGGGGAACTGAACACTCTTCCCAGTCCCCCGGCTTGGAGCGAGGAGAGCGAGCAGAGGAGCTGCGACGATCGGCCATGTTGGAATGGTTTTTCCGGAGCACTCTGTTGGATGCTTGCTCGAAGGGGGAGAGTGAGGTTTGGATCTGAGAATCCCCGTCTCTTCAAATAGACGGTCAGCCCGAATGACTGGGGGTGGCAAATGCAAAAATGCATCGGCTCCTCGTATTCGCTCGACACGTGGAGATGATTATTATTGAGGCACTGAAGCCGAGGAGTACAACATTGATGGAATGCCGGACACTATTCATCATAACAGGTACTTTGGAGTATTCGGAGATGGAACCCGCTCTGCAATGCCGAAGACAAGAGTACGCGCCGGACTCATCGTCATTGAAGCCTGGTTCAGGGGCTATTGAGGGAGTCCTGGATTAGGAGGTATTCGGACAGCCGGACTATATACTTCGTCCGGACTATTGGAGCATGAAGATAGAAGACTCAAGACTCCGTCCCGTGTCCGGATGGAACTCTCCTTTGCGTGAAAGGCAAGTTTGGCGATCCGGATATTGTATTTCCTTCCTTGTAACCGACTCCGTGTAAACCCTAGCCCTCTCCGTGTCTATATAAACCGGAGACGTTGGTCCTTAGAAGGCCGATCACAACTACAATCATAATCATCATAGGCTAGCTTCTAGGGTTTAGCCTCTACGATCTCGTGGTAAATCTACTCTTGTATTACCCATATCATCAATATTAATCAAGCAGGAAGTACGGTTTTACCTCCATCTAGAGGGCCCGAACCTGGGTAAACATTGTGTCCCTTATTTTCTGTTACCATCAGCCTAAGACGCACAGATCGGGAATCACTACCCGAGATCCGCCGATTTTGACACTGATACCCAGCGTGAGGCGAGCAGCCCCGCCATGGCGCTCGGCCCAGAGTGCGGCGCACCGGCATCCTCTAGAGCGACTTCCCGATAGAGGAAGTGGCTCCCAGCCCGAAGTGCGCCCACGGTCGTTGGCCTCGGCGAGGACGTCGGCTTCGAGACGGCTCCCAGCGTGCACTGCCGCCTTTTGCCCTGACGCCGCCTATCGGCGCGTCCCTCCGCGGCGAAGCACGCGGCGACGTTGGCCTGCGGTCAATCGCGTGGTGACGCGGCCGCTGGCCTGCGAGCCAGAGTGCCGCACAAGGCCACAACGATGGTGGTCTGCTGCGGTCCCACGCTCCCGGCAGCACGGACCGCTGCAGGCTGCAGCGGTGCCCTCCTGTCGGCAGCGAATGGTAGCACGTAGCCAGGCAGCCCTCGCCTCCGCTGTCCCTCCTTGACGGGCAGTGTGGTGCTCAGCATCCAGCGAGCGTGGCCATCCATCGGGAGATGCGATGCATGGCCTCGAAGACATGGAGTCGCACACGGGATTGCTGCAGCGTGGAAAGCCAAAGGAATCCTTAGTTTGGTAACCACACATATGAAAAACGTGGATGGAGCCTTATCTCTTCGTCGTTTTTCATTTAGCCATCAACATTTTACTGATTCATGAATCAGTCTGCACTTTTCTGTTGGGCCCTCCCCATTCTCTGTTGAGTTTTAAAATTACAGAGATGCATGGTTGTTAATGCTCGATATTGTTTTTGCGATTGAGATTCAATTTTCTCGTACAATAATATTGGTTTGCGATTGAAAATATCATTAATATTTTCTCGTAAAACCGCAGATTAATTCACTTGGATGAATTATATTGTAAATTTGAGGCATGACGACGTGGGATGCTCAATATTTTGAGATCTACACAATTTAAGTTTTTCACTTGAGCATCAAATTTGCATTTATTATTTGCAATTGAGAATTTTCTTTATCTCTTGCAAAGATAAATTCAGTACCCCTTCAGTACTGATTTGCGATTGAGAATTTTCTTCTCTCGCAAAACAATCTCATTGCAATTGAGATTAATTTTCTCTCGCAAAATATTAATTCACCTTGCTGAATTATCTTGCAACTTGATACAAGAACATCTCATTTAATTTGAGGTGTATAATTCAAGTTTTTTTCACTTGAACACCAAGTTTGCACCATCATTACTATTCATTATAATAGTGGTGTATTTCTGTTGAGTATGATGTATTCCGGAATATATGTATCTCCATGTTCGCTACATGTCGAGATTAATACGTCTATTTGCAATTTCTTGCAAATACAGATGCAAAATTCTTAGTGATTTCTTCAAATCGATGTATTGGGATCCCGAGGTAGTGTGTAGAACTGCTTTGCAGATTATCACCACTATTGTTTAAGCCTACATCTTGTCAAATTTGACATTATGATTGCACAACATTGTGCACTCCCATGCACTTTACTAAGTCATGACATAAGGCATTAGGAGTGAGTATCTACTGATTTCATCAGATTATACTCCCTAGTGCTGCGAGATCTACTTAATTTTGGAGATTATCTTCAAGGTGTTATTCTTAGCAATTTGAGATTCACATTAATGGTTTCAAGATAACTTCTTGAAATATCCATTAATTTTACAATATTACCATGATGGTCTTTAGTTTCTAATTGTAAATTAACTATCTCTGGTAATCGATGGCTTGAGAATTTGAGGCATTCACCCTCAAACGCCACCACTACCATACCTGGGCATGGACATCATGATCACTCTTCTGTCTTGTGGAATAGTGTGTGCAATCCAAGACCACATGATTAACCTTTGGTCGGAATCACACCACTAACAGAAAAATATTGTCTTATACATCATAAGGCATTATATCGATTCACATCTCTGCATCTGGTTATTCTATATCAGCAATTCCTAGGACACAACAGACCTCAAGGGCAAAGGTTTGAATCTTACTTCAACCTTCAATCCGACATCACCAGCTGTGACGGGACCCTATGGGCATGGAGAATAATGTGATGGTTGAATATGCCTCAACCGACATGTTTGGAGACTATGAATAGTCTTTCCATCTCCTGAGTGGTCAATATAATTAATGTCCATTTACGATGTTGTAACAACATAAGTATTGTTGTCATCATATATTGCATATCACAATATATTGTATCAGCACTTTGGTACAAATACATTTGTATGTATTCTATATATTTGACAGTGATTTTCATATTGAGAGTCTTCATGTCTATATATAGATTTCTATGGGAGTCAATCCGATTAAAAATGATATGTGCCTTGTGTGGACATATGCACCACAAACTCTATACTCAGGGAAGTCCAATGTCTCCACTCTCATTGAGAGAAAGGAGATATTTTAAAATCGCTAGATGCGATGAGGTATTTGTTGGCTCAACTCGAGTCATATTTACTATCCCTGTGGGTACTCGAGTAACATCGGGATGCTTTATTGCTTCCCAGGTTTAACTCGTACCCTAGTAAGCTATGGAGGTATCCGTCAAAATAGTTTCCATAACGAAATTTATGATGACAACAAAGAGAAATAACTTCTCTTTACCACATGCAACAGATATGGCAAGCACATTCTCTGTGTATCATCTGGATTGTACTACACATACGACACAACCCGTAGAACATGTTGCATACGAGGTAGTTTTCAAGAATGTCTTGTACATGACAAGCTTGGCATACTGATGACCCACAAGTATAGGGGATCTATCGTAGTCCTTTCGATAAGTAAGAGTGTCGAACCCAACAAGGAGCAGAAGGAAATGATAAGCGGTTTTCAGTAAGGTTTTCTCTGCAAGCACTGAAATAGTAGGTGATAGATAGTTTTGTGATAAGATAAATAGTAACGAGCAAAAAATAAATAAAGTAAATAAAGTGCAGCAAGGTGGCCCAATCCTCTATGTAGCAAAGGATAAGCCTGGACAAATTCTAAGAATGAAGAAGGAGCTCCCGAGGACACATTGGGAATTATCGTCAAGCTAGTTTTCATCACATTCGTAAGATTCGCGTTCGGTACTTTGATAATTTGATATGTGGGTGGACCGGCACTTGGGTACTTCCCTAACATGGACAAGCATCCCACTTATGATTAACCCATATTGCAAGCATCCGCAACTACAAAAAGGAGTATTAAGGTAAACCTAACCACATCATTAAACATATGGGTCCATATCAACCCCTAACGAAGCAACGCATAAACTAGGGTTTAAGCTTCTGTCACTCTAGCAACCCATCATCTACTTATTACTTCCCTATGCCTTCCTCTAGGTCCAAATAATGGTGAAGTGTCATGTAGTCGACGTTCACATAACACCATTAGAGGAAAGACAACATACATCTCATCAAAATATCGAACGAATACCAAATTCACATGACTACTAATAGCTAGACTTCACCCATGTCCTCAGGAACAAAAGTAACTACTCACAAAGCATATTCATGTTCATAATCAGAGGGGTAATAATATGCATAAAGGATCTGAACATATGATCTTCCACCAAGTAAACCAAATAGCATCAACTACAAGGAGTAATCAACACTACTAGCAACCCACAGGTACCAATTTGTGGTTTTGATACAAGATTGGATACAAGAGATGAACTAGGGTTTTGAGAGGAGATGGTGCTGGTGAAGATGTTGATGGAGATTGACCCCCTCTCGATGAGAGGATCGTTGGTGATGACGTTGGTGATGATTTCCCCCTCCCGAAGGGAAGTGTCCCCGGCAGAACAGCTCCGCCAGAGCCCTAGATTGATTCCGCCAAGGTTCCGCCTCCTGGCACCGGAGTTTCGTCCCGTAAGCTTGCCCACGATTTTTTCCAGAGGGAAAGTGATGGTATAGCAGAAGATGGACGCCGAAGGCCCACCAGGGGGCCCAGGAGATAGGGGGCCGCGTCCTAGGGGGGGGGGCACCCCCTGTCTCCTGGACAGGGTGTGGGCCCCCTGGCCTATTTCTTTTGCCCATAAATTTTTATTAAATCCAAAAAGTTGTTTCGTAGAGTCTCAGGTCTTTTGGAGTTGAGCAGAATAGGTTTCCAACGTTTGCTCCTTTTCCAGCCAGAAGTTCCAGCTGCCGGCATCCCCCCTCTTCATGGTAAACCTTGTAAAATAAGAGAGAATAGCCATAAGTATTGAGATATAATGTGTATTAACAGCCCATAATGCAATAAATATTGATATAAAAGTATGATGCAAAATGGACGTATCAACTCCCCCAAGCTTAGACCTCGCTTGTCCTCAAGCGGAAGCCGAAATCGAAAAATATGTCCACATGTTTAGAGATAGAGGTGTCGATAAAAATAAAATACGGACATGAGGGCATCATGATCATTCTAATAACATCAACATATATGGATTTTGTCATATGATTTCCTATGTTCAAGTAATAAGCAATTCACAATGTCAAGTATGGTTCAAAAACTTCAATGGGAACTAACAAACTATAATCTCAGTCATTGAAGCAATTGCAATTTATCGTAACATCAGAAAGAGTCAATAATAGAGATTTTCATGAAGCTCACATACTCAACTATCTCGTAGTCCCCTATAATTGTTAACACTCACGCAATACTTGTGGTTATAGAGTTTCAGCCGGACACTGAGAAAGATAGGGCCTTATTGTGTTGCCTCCCAACATATTCACCTTTAGGTGATGTCAACAATAATAGCCTATGCCAACTTACATCCAATTGGATATATGTATCATGATCTTTCAAACACGAGGAGCTTGCCAAAGGATAAAAATAAAAAGGGAAAGGTGAGTATCACCTTGACTCAAGCATAAAGTAAAAACATAAAGTAAAAGATAGGCCCTTCGCAGAGGGAAGCAGAGGTTGTCATTGAAGGAAATATGCCCTAGAGGCAATAATAAAGTTATTATTTATTTCCTTATATCATGATACATGTTTATTATTCATGCTAGAATTGTATTAACCGGAAACATAATACGTGTGTGTGAATATATAGACAAACAGAGTGTCACTAGTATGCCTCTACTTGACTAGCTTGTTAATCAAAGATGGTTATGTTTCCTAACCATGGACAAAGAGTTGTCATTTGATTAACTGGATCACATCATTAGTTGAATTATCTGATTGACATGACCCATTCCGTTAGCTTAGCACCCGATCGTTTAGTATGTTGCTATTGCTTTCTTCATGACTTATACATGTTCCTATGACTATGAGATTATGCAACTCCCGTTTACCGGAGGAACACTTTGTGTGCTACCAAACGTCACAACGTAACTGGGTGATTATAAAGGTGCTCTACAGGTGTCTCCAAAGGTACTTGTTGGGTTGGTGTATTTCGAGATTAGGATTTGTCACTCCGAATGTCGGAGAGGTATCTCTGGGCCCTCTCGGTAATGCACATCACTTAAGCCTTGCAAGCATTGCAACTAATGAGTTAGTTGCGAGATGATGTATTATGGAACGAGTAAAGAGACTTTCCTGAACTAGGTATTGGATACCGACGATCGAATATCGGGCAAGTAACATACCAATGACAAAGGGAACAACGTATGTTGTTATGCGGTCTGCCGATAAAGATCTTCGTAGAATATGTAGGAACCAATATGGGCATCTAGGTCCCGCTATTGTTTATTGATCGGAGACGTGTCTCGGTCATGTATACATTGTTCTCGAACCGTAGGGTCCGCACGCTTAAAGTTACGATGACCGTTTCTTTATGAGTTTATGTATTTTGATGTACCGAAGGTTGTTCGAAGTCCCGGATGTGATCACAGACATGACGAGGAGTCTCGAAATGGTCGAGACATAAAGATTGATATATTGGACGACTATATTCGGACATCGGAATTGTTCCGGGTGATTTCAGAGAAAACCGGAGTGCCGGGGGGGGGGGGGTTACCGGAACCCCTGGGAGAGTTAATGGGCCACGTGGGCCTTGGAGGGAAGAGAGAGGGGCGGCCAGGGTGGGCCGCGTGCCCCCTCTCCCTCTGGTCCGAATTGGACTAGGAGGGGGGCGGCGCCCCCCTTTCCTTCCCCCCTCTCCCCCTTCCTTCCCCCTCCTAGTAGGAGTAGGAAAGGAGGAATCCTACTCCTACTAGGAGGAGGATTCCTCCTCCTTGGCGCGCCCCAAGGGGCTGGCCGGCCTCCCCCCTTGCTCCTTTATATATGGGGGTAGGGGGGCACCCTAGGACACACAAGTTGATCTTCGTGATCGTTCCTTAGCCGTGTGCGATGCCCCCCTCCACGATATTACACCTCGGTCATATTGTAGCGGTGCTTAGGCGAAGCCCTGCGACAGTTGAACATCAAGATCGTCACCACGCCGTCGTGCTGACGGAACTCCTCCCTGAAGCTTTGCTGGATCGGAGCCCGGGGTGCGTCATCGAGCTGTACGTGTGTCAAGAACTCGGAGGTGCCGGAGTAACGGTGCTTGGATCGGTTGGACCGGGAAGACGTACGACTACTTCCTCTACGTTGCGTCAATGCTTCCGCTTCGGTCTACGAGGGTACGTAGACAACACTCTCCCCTCTCGTTGCTATGCATCACCATGATCTTGCGTGTGCGTAGGAATTTTTTTGAAATTACTACGTTACCCAACAGTGGCATCCGAGCCTAGGTTTTATGGTTTGATGTTATATGCACGAGTAGAACACAAGTGAGTTGTGGGCGATACAAGTCATAATGCTTACCAGCATGTCATACTTTGGTTCGGCGGTATTGTTGGATGAAGCGGCCCGGACCGACATTACGCGTACGCTTACGCGAGACTGGTTCTACCGACGTGCTTTGCACATAGGTGGCTGGCGGGTGTCAGTTTCTCCAACTTTAGTTGAACCGAGTGTGGCTACGCCCGGTCCTTGCGAAGGTTAAAACAGCACTAACTTGACGAACTATCGTTGTGGTTTTGATGCGTAGGTGAGATTGGTTCTTGCTTAAGCCCGTAGCAGCCACGTAAAACTTGCAACAACAAAGTAGAGGACATCTAACTTGTTTTTGCAGGGCATGTTGTGATGTGATATGGTCAAGACATGATGCTAAATTTTATTGTATGAGATGATCATGTTTTGTAACCGAGTTATCGGCAACTGGCAGGAGCCATATGGATTTCGCTTTATTGTATGCAATGCAATCACCCTGTAATGCTTTACTTTATCACTAAGCGGTAGCGATAGTCGTAGAAGCATAAGATTGGCGAGACGACAACGATGCTACGATGGAGATCAAGGTGTCGCGCCGGTGACGATGTTGATCATGACGGTGCTTCGGAGATGGAGATCACAAGCACAAGATGATGATGGCCATATCATATCACTTATATTGATTGCATGTGATGTTTATCTTTTATGCATCTTATCTTGGTTTGATTGACGGTAGCATTTTAAGATGATCTCTCACTAATTATCAAGAAGTGTTCTCCCTGAGTATGCACCGTTGCCAAAGTTCGTCGTGCCCAGACACCACGTGATGATCGGGTGTGATAAGCTCTACGTCCATCTACAACGGGTGCAAGCCAGTTTTGCACACGCAGAATACTCGGGTTAAACTTGACGAGCCTAGCATATGCAGATATGGCCTCAGAACACAGAGATCGAAAGGTCGAGCGTGAATCATATAGTAGATATGATCAACATGAGATGTTCACCATTGAAAACTAATCCATTTCACGTGATGATCGGTTATGGTTTAGTTGAATTTGGATCACGTGATCACTTAGAGGATTAGAGGGATGTCTATCTAAGTGGGAGTTCTTAAGTAATATGATTAATTGAACTTAAATTTATCATGAACTTAGTACCTGATAGTATCTTGCTTGTCTATGATGATTGTAGATAGATGGCCCGTGCTGTTGTTCCGTTGAATTTTAATGCGTTCCTTGAGAAAGCAAAGTTGAAAGATGATGGTAGCAACTACGCGGACTGGGTCCGTAACTTGAGGATTATCCTCATTGCTGCACAGAAAAGTTACGTCCTAGAAGCACCGCTGGGTGCCAGGCCTGCTGCTGATGCAACTGACGATGTTAAGAACGTCTGGCAGAGCAAAGCTGATGACTACTCGATAGTTCAATGTGCCATGCTTTACGGCTTAGAACCGGGACTTCAACGACGTTTTGAACGTCATGGAGCATATGAGATGTTCCAGGAGTTGAAGTTAATATTCCAGAAGAATGCCCGGATTGAGAGATATGAAGTCTCCAATAAGTTCTATAGCTACAAGATGGAGGAGAATAGTTCTGTCAGTGAGCATATACTCAAGATGTCTGGGTATTGTAATCACTTGATTCAACTGGGAGTTACTCTTCCGGATGATAGCGTCATTGACAGAATTCTCCAATCACTTACACCAAGCTACAAGAGCTTCGTGATGAACTATAATATGCAAGGGATGGATAAGACAATTCCCGAGCTCTTCGCAATGCTAAAGGCTGCGGAGGTAGAAATCAAGAAGGATCATCAAGTGTTGATGGTCAACAAGACCACTAGTTTCAAGAAAAAGGGCAAAGGGAAGAAGAAGGGGAACTTCAAGAAGAACAGCAAGCAAGTTGCTGCTCAAGAGAAGAAACCCAAGTCTGGACCTAAGCCTGAAACTGAGTGCTTCTACTGCAAGCAGGCTGGTCACTGGAAGCAGAACTGCCCCAAGTAATTGGCGGATAAGAAGGATGGCAAGGTGAACAAAGGTATATGTGATATACATGTTATTGATGTGTACCTTACTAGAGCTCGCAGTAGCACCTGGGTATTTGATACTGGTTCTGTTGCTAATATTTGCAACTCAAAACAGGGACTACGGATTAAGCGAACACTAGCAAAGGACGAGGTGACGATGCGCGTGGGAAATGGTTCCAAAGTCGATGTGATCGCAGTCGGCACGCTACCTCTACATCTACCTTCGGGATTAGTATTAGACCAAAATAATTGTTATTTGGTGCCAGCGTTGAGCATGAACATTATATCTGGATCTTGTTTGATGCGAGACGGTTATTCATTTAAATCAGAGAATAATGGTTGTTCTATTTATATGAGTAATATCTTTTATGGTCATGCACCCTTGAAGAGTGGTCTATATTTGATGAATCTCGATGGTAGTGATACACATATTCATAATGTTGAAGCCAAAAGATGCAGAGTTGATAATGATAGTGCAACTTATTTGTGGCACTGCCGTTTAGGTCATATCGGTATAAAGCGCATGAAGAAACTCCATACTGATGGACTTTTGGAACCACTTGATTATGAATCACTTGGTACTTGCGAACCGTGCCTCATGGGCAAGATGACTAAAACGCCGTTCTTCGGTACTACGGAGAGAGCAACAGATTTGTTGGAAATCATACATACAGATGTATGTGGTCCGATGAATGTTGAGGCTCGTGGCGGATATCGTTATTTTCTCACCTTCACAGATGATTTAAGCAGATATGGGTATATCTACTTAATGAAGCATAAGTCTGAAACATTTGAAAAGTTCAAAGAATTTCAGAGTGAAGTTGAAAATCATCGTAATAAGAAAATAAAGTTTCTACGATCTGATCGTGGAGGAGAATATTTGAGTTACGAGTTTGGTCTACACTTGAAACAATGCGGAATAGTTTCGCAACTCACGCCACCTGGAACACCACAGCGTAATGGTGTATCCGAACGTCGTAATCGTACTTTACTTGATATGGTGCGATCTATGATGTCTCTTACAGATTTACCGCTATCGTTTTGGGGTTATGCTTTAGAGACGGCCACATTCACATTAAATAGGTCACCATCAAAATCTGTTGAGACGACACCTTATGAACTATGGTTTGGCAAGAAACCAAAGTTGTCGTTTCTTAAAGTTTGGGGCTGCGATGCTTATGTGAAAAAGCTTCAACCTGATAAGCTCGAACCCAAATTGGAGAAATGTGTCTTCATAGGATACCCAAAGGAGACAGTTGGGTACACCTTCTATCACAGATCCGAAGGCAAGACATTCGTTGCTAAGAATGGATCCTTTCTAGAGAAGGAGTTTCTCTCGAAAGAAGTGAGTGGGAGGAAAGTAGAACCTGATGAGGTAACTGTACCTACTCCCTTGTTGGAAAATAGTACATCACAGGAACCGGTTTCTGTGACGTCAAAACCAACTAGTGAGGAAGTTGATGATGATGATCATAGAACTTCAGATCAAGTTACTACAGAACCTCGTAGGTCAAACAGAGTAAGGTCCGCACCTGAGTGGTACAGTAATCCTATTCTAGAAGTCATGCTACTAGATCATGATGAACCTACGAACTATGAAAAAGCGATGGTGAGCCCAGATTCCGAAAAATGGCTTGAAGCCATGAAATCTGAGATGGGATCCATGTATGAGAACAAAGTATGGACTTTGGTTGACTTGCCCGATGGTCGGCAAGCAATTGAGAATAAATGGATCTTCAAGAAGAAGACTGACGCTGACGGTAATGTTACTGTCTACAAAGCTCGACTTGTTGCAAAAGGTTTTCGACAAGTTCAATGGATTGACTACGATGAGACCTTCTCACCCGTAGCGATGCTTAAGTCTGTCCGAATCATGTTAGCAATTGCCGCATTTTATGATTATGAAATTTGGCAAATGGATGTAAAAACTGCATTCCTGAATGGGTTTCTGGAGGAAGAGTTGTATATGATGCAACCAGAAGGTTTTATCTATCCAAAGGGAGCTAACAAAGTGTGCAAGCTCCAGCGATCCATTTATGGACTGGTGCAAGCCTCTCGGAGTTGGAATAAACGCTTTGATAGTGTGATCAAAGCATTTGGGTTTATACAGACTTTTGGAGAAGCCTGTATTTACAAGAAAGTGAGTGGGAGCTCTCTAGCATTTCTAATATTATATGTGGATGACATATTATTGATTGGAAATGATATAGAATTTCTGGATAGGGGATACTTGAGTAAAAGTTTTTCAATGAAAGACCTCGGTGAAGCTGCTTACATATTGGGCATTAAGATCTATAGAGATAGATCAAGATGCTTAATTGGACTTTCACAAAGCACATACCTTGACAAAGTTTTGAAGAAGTTCAGAATGGATCAAGCAAAGAAAGGGTTCTTGCCTGTATTGTAAGGTGTGAAGTTGAGTAAGACTCAATGCCCGACCACTGCAGAAGATAGAGAGAAAATGAAAGATGTTCCCTATGCTTTAGCCATAGGCTCTATCATGTATGCAATGCTGTGTACCAGACCTGATGTGTGTCTTGCTATAAGTTTAGCACGGAGGTACCAAAGTAATCCAGGAGTGGATCACTAGACAGTGGTCAAGAACATCCTGAAGTACCTGAAAAGGACTAAGGATATGTTTCTCGTATATGGAGGTGACAAAGAGCTCATCGTAAATGGTTACATTGATGCAAGCTTTGACACTGATCCGGACGATTCTAAATCGCAAACTGGATACGTGTTTACATTAAACGGTGGAGCTGTCAGTTGGTGCAGTTCAAAACAAAGCGTCGTGGCGGGATCCACGTGTGAAGCGGAATACATAGCTGGTTCGGAAGCAGCCAATGAAGGAGTCTGGATGAAGGAGTTCATATCTGATCTAGGTGTCATACCTAGTGCATCGGGTCCAATGAAAATCTTTTGTGACAATACTGGAGCGATTGCCTTGGCGAAGGAGTCCAGATTTCACAAGAGAACCAAGCACATCAAGAGATGCTTCAATTCCATCCGGGATCTAGTCCAGCTGGGAGACATAGAGATTTGCAAGATACATACGGATCTGAATGTTGCAGAACCGTTGACTAAGCCTCTTCCACGAGCAAAACATGATCAGCACCAAGACTCCATGGGTGTTAGAATCATTACTGTGTAATCTAGATTATTGACTCTAGTGCAAGTGGGAGACTGAAGGAAATATGCCCTAGAGGCAATAATAAAGTTATTATTTATTTCCTTATATCATGATAAATGTTTATTATTCATGCTAGAATTCTATTAACCGGAAACATAATACATGTGTGAATATATAGACAAACAGAGTGTCACTAGTATGCCTCTACTTGACTAGCTTGTTAATCAAAGATGGTTATGTTTCCTAACCATGGACAAAGAGTTGTCATTTGATTAACGAGATCACATCATTAGTTGAATGATCTGATTGACATGACCCATTCCGTTAGCTTAGCACCCGATCGTTTAGTATGTTGCTATTGCTTTCTTCATGACTTATACATGTTCCTATGACTATGAGATTAGGAAACTCCCGTTTATCGGAGGAACACTTTGTGTGCTACCAAACGTCACAACGTAACTAGGTGATTATAAAGGTGCTCCAAAGGTACTTGTTGGGTTGGCGTATTTCGAGATTAGGATTTGTCACTCCGAATGTCGGAGAGGTATCTCTGGGCCCTCTCGGTAAAGCACATCACTTAAGCCTTGCAAGCATTGCAACTAATGAGTTAGTTGCGAGATGATGTATTACGGAACGAGTAAAGAGACTTAACGGTAACGAGATTGAACTAGGTATTGGATACCGACGATCGAATCTCGGGCAAGTAACATACCGATGACAAAGGGAACAACGTATGTTGTTATGCGGTCTGACCGATAAAGATCTTCGTAGAATATGTAGGAACCATTATGGGCATCCAGGTCCCGCTATTGGTTATTGACCGGAGACGTGTCTCGGTCATGTCTACATTGTTCTCGAACCGTAGGGTCCGCACGCTTAAAGTTACGATGACAGTTTCTTTATGAGTTTATGTATTTTGATGTACCGAAGATTGTTTGGAGTCCCGGATGTGATCACGGACATGACGAGGAGTCTCGAAATGGTCGATACATAAAGATTGATATATTGGACGACTATATTCGGACACCGGAATTGTTCTGGGTGATTTCGGAGAAAACCGGAGTGCCGGGGGGGTTACCGGAACCCCCCGGGAGAGTTAATGGGCCACGTGGGCCTTGGAGGGAAGAGAGAGGGGCGGCCAAGGTGGGCCGTGCACCCCGTCTCCCTCTGGTCCGAATTGGACTAGGAGGGGGGGGGGGGCGGCGCCCCCCTTTCCTTCCCCCCTCTCCCCCTTCCTCCCCCCTCCTAGTACGAGTAGGAAAGGAGGAATCCTACTCCTACTAGGAGGAGGATTCCTCCTCCTTGGCGCGCCCCAAGGGGCCGGCCGTCCTCCCCCCTTGCTCCTTTATATACGGGGGCAGGGGGGCACCCTAGGACACACAAGTTGATCTTCGTGATCGTTCCTTAGCCGTGTGCGGTGCCCCCCTGCACGATATTACACCTCGGTCATATTGTAGCGGTGCTTAGGCGAAGCCCTGCGACAGTTGAACATCAAGATCGTCACCACGCTGTCGTGCTGACGGAACTCCTCCCCGAAGCTTTGCTGGATCGGAGCCCGGGGTGCGTCATCGAGCTGTATGTGTGTCAAGAACTAGGAGGTGCCGGAGTAACGGTGCTTGGATCGGTTGGACCGGGAAGACGTACGACTACTTCCTCTATGTTGCGTCAATGCTTCCGCTTTGGTCTACGAGGGTACGTAGACAACACTCTCCCCTCTCGTTGCTATGCATCACCATGATCTTTCATGTGCGTAGGAATTTTTTTGAAATTACTACGTTACCCAATAGTCATGCGTGTTTAGGGTTGATGCACGAAATCTTAATGCAAAAGAACGTCACTTTATATTGCCCCTTGTATGTGGACCTTTATTATGCAATCCGTCGCTTTTATTACTTCCACAACAAGTTTGTACAAAGCTTATTTTCTCTGCACTAATAAGTCATACATATTTAGAGAGCAATTTTTATTGCTTGCACCGATGACAACTTACTTGAAAGATCTTACTCAATCCATAGGTAGGTTTGGTGGACTCTCATGGCAAAACTGGGTTTAAGGATATTTGGAAGCACAAGTAGTATCTCTACTTGGTGCAAGAAATTTGGCTAGCATGAGGGGGAAAGGCAAGCTCAACATGTTTGGAAAGTCAATGACAATATACTTTAACTGAGATGTCGGAAAACATAAACCATTACGTTGTCTTCCTTGTCCAACGTCAACTCTTTTAGCATGTCATACTTAATGAGTGCTTCACAATCATAAAAGATGTCCAAGATAATATATTTATATGTGAACCCCTCTTTCCTTATCACTTCCTATTAATTGCAATGATGACCAAGGCTACATTCATCAACTCTCAACAATTTTTATGCCTCATACTTTGTATGTGTGAAGTTATCACTATCCATAGGATCAATATGAACTCTTTTGTTCTTTCTACTTTCTCAAGATCATAGCAACATTGCAAAGCCCTTGACTCAACACTAATCTTTATTATAGATAGCACATGGACTCCATTACATAAAGAGATCACAATGAAAAACTCAAAACTACTTGATATCAAAACTTTGAACTAATAGATCAAGATACTACTAAAAGGATTGAACTAAATAAAGTGGTAAAAATAGGAGTGTGATGGTGATACGATACAGAGACACCTCCCCCAAGCTTGGTAGTTGCCAAGGGGAGTGCCCATACCCATGTGATTATTTCTTCGGAGGTGGTGAAGTAGGAGTGAGGGAGTCCTGGACTAGGGGGTGTCCGGACAGCCGGACTATCATCGTCCGCCGGACTCCAAGACTACGAAGGTACAAGATTGAAGACTTCGTCCCGTGTCCGGATGGGACTTTCCTTGGCGTGGAAGGCAAGCTTGGCAATATGGATATGTAGATCTCCTACCATTGTAACCGACTCCGTGTAACCCTAGCCCTCTCCGGTGTCTATATAAACCGGAGGGTTTTAGTCCGTAGGACACAACAACCATTACAACAATCATACCATAGGCTAGCTTCTAGGGTTTAGCCTCCTTGATCTCGTGGTAGATCCACTCTTGTACTACCCATATCATCAATATCAATCAAGCAGGAGTAGGGTTTTACCTCCATCGAGAGGGCCCGAACCTGGGTAAAAACATCGTGTCCCTTGTCTCCTGTTACCATCCGCCTAGACGCACAGTTCGGGACCCCCTACCCGAGATCCGCCGGTTTTGACACCGACAAGGAGTTGTTGCACTTTTCTTCTCTAGCTTGAGTCTGAGGCTAAAATTTTCCACCCTCAGATCCTCATTCTCGAGCTCAAGTTTCATTGTCTTTTTGCATAGTGTTGCCTTGCTGTCCTGCAAAAAACATGGTGGGATAGATTGGACCTTAGGGAGGCTTGACTTCTTGAACTCCACATGCATATCACCAGGTTGAGGCAGTGGATTGTCCTCTTCATCAAAGCTTGTCTCCTGCTTCATCTTTGGATCATAGTCATCTTCTTCCTCTGTGGTCCAGCCATAATGTTCCACATCCCAATATACTTTTTGGTTTGCAATATAATCAGCCATGTAGCTCTCTCCCTCCGAATCTTGGGACGACATCTTGTTCCAAATCTCCAACAGGAACAGGTCGAAACGAAAATAGAGGATATTTGCGTGATACGGTGGTCAAAACCTTCGGGACTATATATAATGAATTTTTACCGACCAAAATACGTAACATACAAGAAAACGGAGTCCTGGAGGCACACGAGGTGCCCACGAGACAGGGGGCGCGCCCTACAGGGGGGCCCCTCCTCTCTCGTGGGAGCCTTGTGCCCCTTTCGGACTACTTCTTTCTTCCTAAAATCTTTAAATAATCCAAAACTGATAAAAATTGCCATTAGAGCTGTTTTGGAGTCGGTTTGCTTACCGTACCACGTACCTATGCCTTTTCGGAGTCTGGAACATTCTGGAAAGTGTCTCTTATGTATTCCTCAGGGGTTATGGTTTCAATAATATTAGTTTCAACATTTATAGGATTACTTGAAATATAATGTTTAATTCTTTAACCGTTTACCACCCTCGGATTTGCGCCTTCGAAGTTGTTGATTTTTGTAGCACCAGAATGATAGACCTCCTCGATAACGTAGGGACCTTCCCATTTTGAGAGAAGTTTTCCCGCAAAAAATCTTAAATGAGAGTTGAACAATAACACACAATCTCCTACGTTAAACTCACGCTTCTGTATCCTCTTATCATGCTAGCATTTGACTTTTTCTTTGAAAAGCTTGGCATTCTCATATGCTTGGGTTCTCCATTCATCAAGTGAGCTAATATCAAACAACCTCTTCTCATCGGCAAGTTTGAAGTCATAATTGAGCTCTTTAATAGCCCAATATGCTTTATGTTCAAGTTCAAGAGGTAAATGACATGCTTTTCCATAAACCATCTTATATGGAGACATACCCATAGGATTTTTGTATGCAGTTCTATAGGCCCATGATGCATCATCAAGTATTTTGGACCAATTCTTTCTAGATCTATTCACAGTCTTTTGCAAAATTAATTTGAGCTCTCTATTGCTCAACTCTACTTGACCACTAGACTGCGAGTGATAAGGAGATGCAATTCTATGATTGACATCATACTTAGCGAGCATCTTACAGAAAGCACCATGAATAAAGTGTGAACCACCATCAGTCATAAGATATCTAGGGACTCCAAACCTTGGAAAAATAACTTCTTTAAGCATTTTAATAGAAGTGTTATGATCAGCACTACTAGTTGGAATAGCTTCTACCCACTTAGTAACGTAATCAACAGCAACTAAAATATGTGTATAACCATTGGAGGCAGGAAAAGGTCCCATATAATCAAAGCCCCAAACATCAAATGGTTCAATAACAAGAGAATAATTCATAGGCATTTCTTGACGTCTACTGATGTTACATATTCTTTGACATTCATCACAAGATAAGACAAACTTACGAGCATCTTTGAAAAGAGTAGGCCAATAAAAACCAGATTGTAGTACCTTGTGTGCAGTTCTATCTCCAGTGTGGTATACTCCGTAGGATTCAGAGTGACACTTGCGTAGGATTTGTTCCTGTTCATGCTCAGGCACACAACGTCTAATAATACCATCTACTCCTTCTTTATAAAGGTGTGGATCATCCCAGAAGTAATGTCTTAAATCATAAAAGAACTTTTTCTTTTGCTAGTATGTGAAACTAGGCGGTATATATTTAGCAACAATGTAATTAGCATAATCCGCATACCAAGGAGCAGTACGAGAAGCATTGATGACCGCTAATTGTTCATCAAGAAAACTATCATTAACAGGTAGTGGGTCATCAAGAACATTATCTAACCTAGACAGGTTGTGTGCAACGGGGTTCTCAGCTCCCTTTCTATCAATAATATGCAAGTCAAATTCTTGGAGCAAGAGAACCCATCTAATGAGTCTAGGCTTAGCATCTTTCTTTTCCATAAGATATTTAATAGCAGCATGATCAGTGTGGATAGTAACTTTGGAATCAACAATATAAGGTCTAAACTTATCACACGCAAACACAACTGCTAAGAATTCTTTTTCAGTGGTAGCATAATTTCTCTGGGCAGTATCAAGAGTCTTGCTAGCATAATGGATAACATTCAATTTCTTATCGACTCTTTGCCCTAAAACAGCCCCTACAGCATAATCACTAGCATCGCACATAATTTCAAAAGGTAAATTCCAATCAGGTGGCTGAACAATAGGTGCAGTGATCAAAGCTTTCTTAAGTGTTTCGAATGCTTCTACACAATCATCATCAAAGACAAAAGGAATATCTTTTTGCAATAAATTAGTCAGGGGCCTAGAGATTTTAGAAAAGTCCTTAATGAACCTCCTATAAAAGCCGGCATGACCAAGGAAACTTCTTATACCTTTTATGTCCTTGGGACATGGCATCTTTTCAATAGCATCAACTTTGGCTTTATCAACTTCAATACCTCTCTCGGAGATCTTGTGCCCCAAGACAATGCCTTCATTAACCATAAAGTGACACTTTTCCCAATTCACGACGAGACTAGTGTCTTCGCATCTCTGCAAAACTCGATCAAGGTTGCTCAAACAATCATCAAAAGAGGATCCATAGGGGGAGAAGTCATCCATGAATACTTCACAAATCTTTTCACAAAAATCAGAAATATAGCCATCATGCATCTTTGAAAGGTAGCAGGTGCATTACATAAACCAAAAGGCATACGTCTATAAGCAAAAGTACCAAAAGGGCAAGTAAAAGTAGTTTTAGATTGATCCCCCGCTGATACAGGTATCTAAGAGAAGCCAGAATAACCATCTAGAAAGCAAAAATGTGTGTGTTTGGATAGCCTCTCTAGCATTTGATCAATAAAAGGTAAAGGGTAATGACCTTTCTTAGTAGCTTTATTTAACTTACGAAAATCAATTACCATCCTATAGCCTGTAATAATTCTTTACGGGATCAATTCATCTTTATCATTAGGAACAACGGTAATACCTCCCTTTTTAGGGACACAATGGACATGGCTTACCCATTCACTATCAGCAATGGGATAAATAATACCTGCCTCAAGGAGCTTTAGTATCTCCTTTCTTACCACTTCCTTCATTTTTGGATTGAATCATCTTTGAGGATCTCTAACTGGTTTGGCATCTTTCTCCACTGAGATTTTGTGTTGACATAATGTGGGACTAATGCCCTTAAGATCATCCAGAGTATATCCAATAGCAGCTCGGTGCTTCTTCAGAGTTTTCAATAATCTTTCTTCTTCTTTCTCTAAAAGGTTAGCACTAATAATAACAGGATATATTTCTTTTTCATCAAGATAAGCATACTTAAGATTATCGGGTAAAGGTTTGAGTTCAAACACGGGGTCACCCTTGGGTGGAGGGGGATCCCCAAGAATTTCAATGGGAAGGTTATGTTTCAGCATAGGTTCTTGTTTAAGGAACACTTCATCTATTTCTTCCCTTTCCTTCATAAACATATCGTTTTCATGATCTAGCAAATATTGTTCTAACGGATCAGTTGGTGGAACAGCAATGGAAGCAAGACCAATAATTTCATCCTTACTAGGTGGTTCCCTTTCACGAGGTTGTCTACTAAACTTGGCAAAATTAAACTCATGAGACATACCATCTATGCCAACAGTGAGAATATTCTTTTCACAATTAATCTTAGCACTAGTAGTATTCAAGAAGGGTCTACCAAAAATAATGGGACAAAAATCATCTTGTGGGGAACCAAGAACAAGAAAATCAGCAGGGAATTTAATCTTCCCACACAAGACTTCAACATCTCTAACAATCCCAATAGGTTTAATGGTGTCCCTATTAGCAAGCTTAATAGTAACATCAATGTCTTCTAATTCAACAGGTGCAATATCATGCATAATTTCTTTATAAAGATCATAAGGTATCGCATTAGCACTAGCACCCATATCACATAAACCATGGTAACAATGATCTCCTATTTTAACAGAAATAACAGGCGTGCCTACAACAGGTCTACGTGTCTTAGTATTTGGTCTAGCAATATTAGCAGTTTCACCCAAGAAAGAGGTAACATGCCCATCTAAGTCCTCATCCAAAAGATCTTTAATCATAGCAATACCGGGTTCAACATTAATTTGCTCAGGAGGTGTATAGGTCCTAGTATTACTCTTACGGACAACAGTTGAAGCTTTAACATGATCTTTTATCCTAACAGGAAAAGGAGGTTTTTCAACATAAGCAGTAGGAATAATGGGATCACTATATGTAATAGTCTTTTCTTCGACTGTAATGGGTGCAACTACTTTAACTTCAACAGGAGGATTATATTTAAACCACTTCTCTTTAGGGAGATCAACGTGAGTAGCAAAAGTTTCACAAAAAGTAGCTACTATCTCAGAGTCAACTCCATACTTAGAGCTAAATCCACGGAAAGCATTGGTATCCATAAAAGATTGAACACAATCAAACTTAGGTGTCATACCTGACTCCTTACCATCGTCGGAACCCCAATCTTCAGAGTTGCGTTTAATTCTTTCCAATAAGTCCCATTTGAAATCAATAGTCTTCAGCATATAGGAACCAACACAGGAAGTATCGAGCAAGTTGCGACTATCAAGAGAAAGCCGAGCATAAAAATTCTGAATAATAATTTCCCGAGAGAGCTCATGATTGGGGCATGAATACAACATTGACTTAAGCCTCCCCCAAGCTTGAGTGATGCTTTCTCCTTCGCGAGGCCAAAAGTTATATATGTAATTACGATCACAATGAACAAGATGCATAGGATAGAACTTCTGGTGAAATTCCAACTTCAATCGCTTATAATTCCAATATCTCGTATCATCACATAGCCTGTACCATGTCATTGCATCTCCCTTCAAAGATAAAGGGAAGACCTTCCTTTTGAAAACATCATCAGGAATACCTGCAAGCTTAAATAATCCACAAACTTCATCCACAAAGATAAGGTGTAAATCGGGATGCAATGTTCCATCTCCTGTAAAAGGATTAGCTAGCAGTTTTTCTATCATACCCGAAGGAATCTCAAAGTGAATATTTTCATAAGGTTCGGTAGGTTGAGGAGCATCTCTTTGCTCTTCTGGTTGGGGTGAAGATACCCCAAATAAGCCCCTCAGAGGATTAGTTTACATAGTGACAAGTAACAGAAAATTTCAGCACACTATATAAATGTTTCCTTACCAAGTTCCACTCACCAAGAGCGCTACACTCCCCGACAACGGCGCCAGAAAAGAGTCTTGATGACCCACAAGTATAGGGGATCTATCGTAGTCCTTTCGATAAGTAAGAGTGTCGAACCCAACGAGGAGCAGAAGGAAATGATAAGCGGTTTTCAGTAAGGTTCTCTCTGCAAGCACTGAAATAGTAGGTGATAGATAGTTTTGTGATAAGATAAATAGTAACGAGCAAAAAGTAAATAAAGTAAATAAAGTGCAGCAAGGTGGCCCAATCCTCTATGTAGCAAAGGATAAACCTGGACAAATTCTAATAATGAAGAAGGAGCTCCCGAGGACACACTGGGAATTATCGTCAAGCTAGTTTTCATCACATTCGTAAGATTCGTGTTCGGTACTTTGATAATTTGATATGTGGGTGGACCGGCACTTGGGTACTGCCCTAACATGGAAAAGCATCCCACTTATGATTAACCCCTATTGCAAGCATCCACAACTACAAAAAGGAGTATTAAGGTAAACCTAACCACAACATTAAACATATGGGTCCATATCGACCCCTAATGAGGCAACGTATAAAGGGTTTAAGCTTCTGTCACTCTAGCAACCCATCATCTACTTATTACTTCCCTATGCCTTCCTCTAGGCCCAAATAATGGTGAAGTGTCATGTAGTCGACGTTCACATAACACCACTAGAGGAAAGACAACATACATCTCATCAAAATATCGAACGAATACCAAATTCACATGACTACTAATAGCAAGACTTCACCCATGTCCTCAGGAACAAACGTAACTACTCACAAAGCATATTCATGTTCATAATCAGAGGGGTAATAATATGCATAAAGGATCTGAACATATGATCTTCCACCAAGTAAACCAAATAGCATCAACTACAAGGAGTAATCAACACTACTAGCAACCCACAGGTACCAATTTGTGGTTTTGATACAAGATTGGATACAAGAGATGAACTAGGGTTTTGAGAGGAGATGGTGCTGGTGAATATGTTGATGGAGATTGACCCCCTCTCGATGAGAGGATCGTTGGTGATGACGTTGGTGATGATTTCCCCCTCCCGGAGGGAAGTGTCCCCGGCAGAACAGCTCCGCCAGAGCCCTAGATTGATGCCGCCAAGGTTCCGCCTCGTGGCGGCGGAGTTTCGTCCCGTAAGCTTGCCCACGATTTTTTCCAGAGGGAAAGTGATGATATAGCAGAACATGGACGCTGGAGGCCCACCAGGGGGCCCAGGAGATAGGGGGCCGCGCCCTAGGGGGGTGCCCTGTCTCCTGGACAGGGTGTGGGCCCCCTGGCCTATTTCTTGTTCCCATAAATTCTTATTAAATCCAAAAAGTTGTTTCGTGGAGTCTCAGGTCTTTTGGAGTTGTGCATAATAGGTTTCCAACGTTTGCTCCTTTTCCAGCCAGAATTCCAGCTACCAGCATCCCCCCTCTTCATGGTAAACCTTGTAAAATAAGAGAGAATAGCCATAAGTATTGAGATATAATGTGTAATAACAGCCCGTAATGCAATAAATATTGATATAAAAGCATGATGCAAAATGGACATATCACATACTCGCCTTGGTCATCAAGACATTGGGTTGAAACTGAAACTATCAGCAATTCCAATAGTTTATGATTATTATGATGCTAAATTCTAACAACATGTGGATGTTATGTGCACTACAAGTGACACAGGAAAGCTAATTTTAAGGCTCGCACACCTTAAAGTCTACGCTGAGCCACTCAGACTCCTTGAATGCATCAAGTTGAGGTAAGTGGCTCTTCCCATCCATTGACTAGACTATTCAGGTATTTCATGGTTCTAAAAGACATATCTACATGATGGTCTTTAGTGTATGCTTTATTCACACGAAACCATCGTCACATTATCCTGACATCGATTTCAAGCAAATCGAATGGATAACATTGCAGAATTCTCCTTGAGTGCTGTCGGTGTCAAAACCGGCGGATCTCGGGTAGGGGGTCCCAAACTGTGCGTCTAGGCGGATGGTAACAGGAGACAAGGGACACGATGTTTTTACCCAGGTTCGGGCCCTCTCGATGGAGGTAAAACCCTACTCCTGCTTGATTGATATTGATGATATGGGTAGTACAAGAGTGGATCTACCACGAGATCAAGGAGGCTAAACCCTAGAAGCTAGCCTATGGTATGATTGTTGTAATGGTAGTTGTGTCCTACGGACTAAAACCCTCTGGTTTATATAGACACCGGAGAGGGCTAGGGTTACACAGAGTCAGTTACAATGGTAGGAGATCTACATATCCGTATCGCCAAGCTTGCCTTCCACGCCAAGGAAAGTCCCATCCGGACACGGGACGGAGTCTTCAATCTTGTATCTTCGTAGTCTTGGAGTCCGGCGGACGATGATAGTCCGGCTGTCCGGACACCCCCTAGTCCAGGACTCCCTCAGTAGCCCCTGAACCTGGCTTCAATGACGATGAGTCTGGCGCGCATAATGTTCGGCATTGCAAGGCGGGTTCCTCCTTTGAATAATCCATAGAAGATTGTGAACACCAGGATAGTGTCCGGCTCTGCAAAATAAATTCCACACTCCACCGTAGAGAGAATATTATGTACACAAGTTCAATCTGCTGACGTATCTTGTAGCGTGACGTCACGCCACTACCAAGCCTTTACTTGAATCGTTTTTTATTATACCACCTCAGCGCGTTTAGCGAAGCGGTTTCCTTGGCACGTCTTGTCGAAGAAGAGATCGTGTTCCCTTTATTCCGGGATTCTCATCAATACGGACGTGGGTAACCCAACCGCGCCCTCCGGCACGCCCCCTCTATCGTAGGCGAGTCCCGAACGGTCACGGAGACGGCTCTTGGTATTCTCCCTCTTTATAATAGGACCAAGGGTCGTTTCTTTTCTTCAATCCTCCATCGAATCTCCTCCTCGCTCCAAATTCCAACACCCAGAGCCCCAGATTCGTGTGCTTCGGACCTTCAACAATGTCCGGTTCCGACCTTCAGGGCCGGTGGATGCCCTCCTCCGTCACGGAGGAGGACGTGCTAAAGCTGCGAGAGGCCAAGTACCTGTCTTATGAGATTTCGCACAGGCTGCCCGCCGAAGGGCAGGCCATACCCACCCCCGAGCCCGGCGAGTACATCGTCTTTGTATCCCACCTCCATCGGGGTTTAGGCTTCCTGACGGATCCTTTCGTGAGAGGGCTCATGTTCTACTACGTGCTGGATTTCCATGACTTGGCTCCGGAGTCCATCCTTCATATTTCCGCATTTATTGTCGTCTGCGAAGCCTTCCTCCGCGTCACCCCCCCACTTCGGCCTGTGGCTGAAGACCTTCAATGTGGAGCCGAAGACGATTGGGGGGCGTCAAGCAGAGTGCGGCGGGGCGGCCATAAGCAGGAGGGCCGATGCCCCGTGGCCCGAGGGCTCCTTCCAAGAGGAGCTCGGCTTGTGGCAGCAGGAGTGGTTCTATATCACCGCTCCAAAGGGCAGCAGGCAGAAGCCGCCGCCCATATTCCGCTCGGGACCTCCTCGACGGTTGATGTCGTGAGTCAACCAAGGGCTCAATTGGGGGCCGTCAAAAGACATGCCCCTATTGCAGGGCCGGATTCGAGACCTCCAGGCGAGGGAGATCGATCTGGTCGTGGTGATGCAGGTTATGCTAATTAGGCGTCTCCTGCCCTGCAAACGCCGTCCTCTCCGGCTATGGGAGTTCAATCCGGAGGGACCACGGATTCTCCAACACTTTATGGGTACGACACCCGTGGAGATGTACAAGTTGTCCTTCAGACCACAAGCAGCGTGTCCGGAATTGACCGAGGATGTCAGCCTAAGCTGCAATCGCCTGGATACTCAAGTAAGTAGCCCAGTGTTCGGACGTACCATTTGTTTGCTTTTCTACAATTCGCCTTTTAACCCGTTATCCTGCAACAGGAGTGGATAGTGGAAGCAAAGCTGATACGGTGTCAGACCCCCCTCCCAGAGACCGCGCCGGATCCCGTGCTGGTCAGGATGTTGGAGGTTGCGCCTTCAGAAGAAGGCGAAGGGGAAAATAGAGGAGCTACCGCCTCGCCCAAGGGGGCGCTTGAAGAAGGGGGGATCGAGAATCCCTCCCTCCAGGGGGAGAAGAGGACCGCCTCCGAAGACCCGGAGGCCAAAGCCCCTAAGCGGGGGAAGAAATCTTCACCAGAGGGTCCTACGTCTGGGGAGGTCCCGGCCGCACAGTCTTCTCTAAAGAATCAGCCCTCCAGCGAGCCGTGAGTAGAAAAGGGGGAGTTCATTAATAAGAAACATCCCTATTTGTGCTTCCGAGGATAACCGAAATTTTTACCTTGTAGTTCGGATCTGCGACCTTCTCAGATGAGCTCGTCTTCGGGGGATCTTCGTCCGGAGATGATGGAGAGCGAGACGCCTCCGTCTGCTGCGCCGTTGGATAGGGCGGATGAGTCTGAAGTGTCGTCACAGAGGGTATCCCCGAGCCCGGCAGAGCCGAAGAGTTCGGCGCCGACTAGTGTTCGGCCGGGGCAGCTGAAGGATCTGCTTGAGAGGGCATCCATCTCAGAAGATCACCATGCATTGATGAGTACGGTGATTAGAAGGATTTCGTCCGCCGAAAGTGGATTGCATAATGCCGTCAGGAGTTTGCTGGCGGGGTTTGAGGTATGTAAAAATGACACCCCTTTTTAACAGTTTTACACATAAAGTGCGCCCTGTATAGATAGTAGCCCCTGAGACTCGGTGGGTTGTCGAAAGCGACAGCGTGCCGAGGATCAAAATCGCAGGTATTGAGTGTCGCCTTTCCTATGCAGGTGGCGAATAGTCCGGGGGCTAGCCGGACTGATGGAGTTGCTGAATTAATGCGGCAACTCGATGTTGCGGATGCGGACATCGCGCTAGTCAACAAGCGACTTGACGAGTTGCAAGGTAAATTGTGTCTCCGCAGTCACCTATTTAGGGAGCAAAAGCCCACCTCTTACAATGTTTATGCTTGACGCAGATGGTGCTGCTCCTGTGGAGAGCCTTCGGGCAGAACTGGCTCAAGCCAAGGAGCAAGCCAGAAGGAGTGATGCGGCTGCCTCGAGGGCGGCCGAGGAGTTAGAAGCCGAAAGGGCTGCACACTGCCGAAGCAGGGAAGAGATGGCCGAATTGGCCGTTAAATTGAAGGATGCTACTGACCGCAATGAGGCTCTTGAAAAGGAGCGCCTATCGGAGCGAGAAGACAGTGGGAAGGCCACCGCCGAAGCCAAGGATGCCCGTTCTGCAATGCGGGCTATAAAGGAGGAGCTGCGTCAGGCCGGAGACATTGTGGCTGGCAAGCCTTTTCTGCTACGCCGCAGGATTACGGATCCAAAGTATGCCCAGCTTGGCCAAATGTGGGGTCCGGAGGATCCATATATGGACTTAGCGGCGAGTGCGGCGAATGCCGTTGTGCACTTCTGAAGTCAGAAGGATCACAAGACGGAAGAGCTATTTTGGTCTCAATTCCATAGTCCGGATCGTTCACTTCCGCTGACCGATCGGTTGGCTGAATGGGCTGAGCTGAATAGGTTGTCCGGACTTGCCATGACGGATATCGTGACTCATGTCTGGCCAGAGAGGCCCAAGCCGACGAGCTATTTTGGCTTATTGCAGCAGTTTCTTGGGGCGGTGCCGCATATCATGGTGATGAAGCGGTCGGCCTGCATAGAGGGTGCGCGGATGGCCCTTGCCCGTGTGAAGACACATTGGACAGAGATGGATGCCACCGCTGTTGCAACCCAGGGTTCGGACGAAAGCCGGTTACCCGCCGAGCACTATTTTGGGGAAGTTATGCGTGGTGCTCGTGTAATAGAATCGCAGTGCTCAAAAAATGTCACGTTCGAATGAATGTTTTATTTTGTAAAACAACGGTTATGATGTAATCGCGTTTTATACTTGTGCGTTCAAGTATTGGAATATCTCCTATGCGGCCGTTTATGTATACGTCTGTATAACCTGAAAGATGGCAGTCTTCGGCTTCAGCCCCCACGCACAAGGTGCGGGGGTGTTCACAAAAAGTAGCGCATTTTCACACTTAATCCGATGTCTCGGTCCTGTTAAGGAGGTGGTAGCGTAGCAAACGAGGCAACCGGACTATGATGCTTTATCACTTTCACTTAGCCATTGGAGTTCGAGGGTGGGACTACGATATAGCCCCTGGGGGCACCGCGCTCTCCGAATTCGGGGCGCGTGTGTGCCTGACCAGGAAACGGTCCTTCATCAAAGCGGAGGAATTCTAAACATTCCGGTGGTCGATCGAGTGGTTGACCAGTCTCTCGCTGTATCATGACAGTTAGTTTTCGGCTTTCTCTACTGAGGTGCTCACCCAGCCGAACTAGGGCACAATAGCAGTAGTTCTCCTGGTGCCGCGTTAGCCGATGATACGGAACGTAAGGCAGCAAAACACAAGAGCCGGGAAAACCCAACATTTGACCAAAGACATGATTCGGAGCTGATGCATATAAGGCCTAACTCGAGACACCGAACACTCCCTAAGGTGTTCGGTCTTTATAATAATGGGCAGAACAATGCCCTAAACCCCTAGTGTCCAGGTACGGGCGAGGTCTTCTGACGCGGCCGATGCCAAAACGTCAATCTCCACTCTGGTTATAATGAAAAGCCAGGGGAGTATAGCAACAAGAGATAGTAAAAAAGGTTTACGCAGGGTCTTAATCTGAAAAGAATCCTTGCAACGGGTCCCTACTGCACGTCTGCGCCTGTGTCTCCTTTGTGCCATTATCCTGGACGGGTATGCACGTTGTTCATCTGTAAAAAGAGAGGAACTTAGTTTGAAAGGAAATCGTGCGAAAAAGTGCATCAAAAATATTAATAAATGAATAAAGTGGAGTCTATATTAGCTCATTATTGCTTATACGCACAGCCCCTTGTGAAGGGGTGTGCGGCTAGGGAGCCCCTAGCTTATTTATGCCGGACTCGTCTAGCCGTGTCCGGGGTCTTTGAATGACCCTCTTAATGAAATGATGCCACGCGGACCGGGCATTTTAAGTGTAAGAGACGCGTAATGTGGTATGGCGTTAAAGCGGACAAAAGCTTCACGTCCCAATAGTGCTTGATGGCTACTTTTGAATGGGGCGACATGAAAGATTAGTTTTTCGCGTCGGAAGTTGTTCGGTGACCCAAACACAACTTCTAGTAATAGAGAGCCTGTGCACTTGGCGTAAGGGCCTGGTGTCACTCCTTTAAAGGAAGTGCGGCTATGTCGAATTGTAGTAAGGTCTATCCCCAACTTGCGGATTGTGTTCGGGTATAGCAGGTTTAAATCGCTGCCGCCGTCCATCAAGACTTGTGTAAATTGTAGTCCGTCGATTATAGGATCCAATATCAGAGCAGTCCATCCTGCATTTCGAACACTTCTGGAATAATCCAGGTGGTCAAAAATGATTGGTTTTGACATCCAATCTCGAGGTTCCGCTGGGGTGGACCGTGCGAGACCCATCTTAGCGGGTGCCGCATTGTTTTTCCGTATTATCACATGAAGTGAGTTTACTGCTTTGACTTCTTGTGGGAAAGTCTTTTGTTTTCCGGTGCCCTGCTAGTGGGGTTCGTCGTCGTCCTCGCTTGGTGCGTCAAGCCCCTTGTGTTCGGTGTTGGGTCGGCCGGACTGTTTGAAAACCCAACAATCTCGGTGGGTGTGGTTTGCAGGCCTTCTGGAGGTACTGTGGATTGGACATATCCGATCCAAAATTTTGTTTAAGTTGGATAGCTCGTCACTGTTGTCCTTAAGAGGCAGTGTTTTGTTGTTTGGCCGCGAGCTTTTGAATTCGGCGTTGACCGCCGTGTTCTTTGGGCTTTTCTCTTTATTCCGGCGCTGATCTTTTCTGCGCCGTGATTTTCTGTTTCCATCTCTGATCTCGGATGTACTTGGGTCGCTGGTGCTACATCTTGCTAGCCAGCTGTCTTCCCCCGCGCAAAAGCGGGTCATGAGGCTTGTTAGCACGGACATTGTCCTCGGCTTCTCTTGGCCGAGGTGTCTGGCGAGCCATTCGTCTCGGGCGTTGTGTTTGAAAGCTGCTAAGGCTTCGGCGTCCGGACAGTCGACTATTTGGTTCTTTTTAGTAAGGAACCTGTTCCAGAATTTGCGCGCTGACTCTCCGGGCCGTTGAGTTATATGACTTAGATCGTCTGCATACGGAGGGCGGACATAAGTCCCTTGAAAATTTTCTCTAAACACGTCCTCAAGCTCTTCCCAACTTCCAACAGTGTTTTCTGGGAGGCTTTTGAGCCAATGCCGAGCTGGCCCTTTGAGCTTGAGGGGTAGATATTTTATGGCGTGGAGGTCATCTCCTCTAGCCATGTGTATGTGTAGTATATAATCCTCTATCCAGACTCCCGGGTCTGTTGTTCCGTTGTAAGCCTCTATGTTTATGGATTTAAACCCTGCAGGGAATTCATGATCCAGCACCTCATTGGTGAAACATAGTGGGTGTGCGGCGCCCCTGTATTTGAGTGTACCGCTGTCTTCGAACACTTGGCGTGTTGTGTTGCTTCCTGGGGCCCTCTTTTTTGGCCCGTAAATGGACCTGGCTGGGCCATCTGTTTTCCCAGGATCATGGGCCGGCTTGTGTGCGGCGCCGCTTATAGTTTTTGGCCTATCATCTGGCCATCTATCGGGCCAGGCGGCCTCTTTGTTTTTTGACTGTGGGGGCTCTATGACTTCCTCGTCTAATTTTGGCAGCAGCTTGTGCTTCGGGTAGCTCTTTGATTGATGGCCATTGCCGTATTTGTCTGCGGTTTTGAGCACTTTGCTCCACCTCATTCTGAGTATGTCTTCCGCTGTTTTGAGCTTCCACTTTTCCTTCTTCAGACTTCTTGCAGTGGCGACGAGTCTTTTGCGAAGGCTCTTATTCTCCGGTGGTGTGTCCGGCGTGAGGTCGTCTGGACTGTTGGTTTCGCCGGGCATTGATTGATTATCCGATTCGTCTTGTTCGGATGGTTGCTTGGCTGCATGTTCGTCGTCCACCGGTTTGCCCTGCTCCATTGCTGGGTCATTAGGAGCGCTGTTGTTGTCGAGGCGGGACTTAGGGTGGCGTCTGCGTCGCCTTTTGGTTGTTTATCAGCGGGATTATCTTTTGCCGCAACCCGTTGGTCCTCGTTATCACTTCCTTTTGGGGTATCCACCATATATATATCATGGGTTGGGGTGGCCTTCCAGTGCTCTATGAGCGCTGGTTCTTGATCGTCTCCGGCATCGTCGTCCATACCGTCGATGTCTTCGGAGTCGTAGTCTAGCATGTCGGTTAGATCGTCGACAGTGGCTACAAAGTGGGTGGTGGGTGGGATTTGAATTTCTTCGTCGTCCGCATCCCAACCATCTTGGCCATAATCCGGCCAAGGCTCTCCCGATAGCGAGAGATGCTTTAGCGAATTTAGGATGTCGCTAAAGGGTGAGTGCTGAAAGATGTCCGCAGCGGTGAACTCCATGATTGGCGCCCAATCGGATTCGATTGGCAGGGGCGCAGGAGGTTCGGGGTCCGGCAGGGAGTCCGGCACCTCGGAGTCACGAGTTTTATAGGGGACAAGGTCAGTGTTTGGCTCCATCGCCGCAGATGTTGCGGCTCCCAAGGTGGTGTCCAGCCACTCGTCCTCGATCTACGCGATCGGCTCCGAACTATGGGTCGGAGCGGATTCATGTGCGGCCTCCAAGGCACTGTCCGGCGGCAGAGCTAGATCGTGCCCATCGCGACAGTGCAGCACGCTCGGCTGCGGATCGGGTCCATCGAAGATCAAGTCTCCGCGGATGTCCTCCGTGAAGTTTAGGCTTCCAAATCTGACCTGACGGCAAGGGGCGTAGCTTTCGATCTGCTCCAGATGGCCAAGTGAATTAGCCCGCAGTGCGAAGCCGCCGAATACGAAGATCTGTCCGGGGAGGGAAGTCTCACCCTGGACGGCGTCGTTGTTGATTGAAGAAGCCATCACGCCTATTGGTGACGACACAGAGGAACTCTCAATGGAAGCACCAATGTCGATGTCAAAACCGGCGGATCTTGGGTAGGGGGTCCCGAACTGTGCGTCTAGGCGGATGGTAACAGGAGACAAGGGACACGATGTTTTTACCCAGGTTCGGGCCCTCTCGATGGAGGTAAAACCCTACTCCTGCTTGATTGATATTGATGATATGGGTAGTACAAGAGTGGATCTACCACGAGATCAAGGAGGCTAAACCCTAGAAGCTAGCCTATGGTATGATTGTTGTAATGGTTGTTGTGTCCTACGGACTAAAACCCTCCGGGTTATATAGACACCGGAGAGGGCTAGGGTTACACAGAGTCGGTTACAATGGTAGGAGATCTACATATCCGTATCGCCAAGCTTGCCTTCCACGCCAAGGAAAGTCCCATCCGGACACGGGACGGAGTCTTCAATCTTGTATCTTCGTAGTCTTGGAGTCCGGCGGACGATGATAGTTCGGCTGTCCGGACACCCCCTAGTTCAGGACTCCCTCAAGTGCCTTCTCTATGGCCCTTGGATTGAAGTTTAGCAATTTGTCCTAATGTCTAGACTCAAAATGGTTTGGTAGAATCCTATCCAAAGAGTTAAGCTCATTGCATTATCTTTACTTTGGAATTGCAACTTACCAACTTTACGTTGGTGTCATGCAGTTTTACACGCTCATGACAGAACTGCATAATATTATTCCCCTCTATCTTTGATATGTGGTTATCTACCAAGTATTTCCTATCTGCAGTAATTCGGTTTCATACCGATATCACCACCCATCATATATCATTGGCCCCTCAACATATAGTTGGGATCTATATGAGGAATAACTGTATTTCCGTCAATACCTCAAGCCCCTCGCATGGGGGGGGGGGAGTTATTTAAGGCCAGTATGCTAATTCAATGAGGAACATTTCCAGGCATTAGGGGGAGATTTCAAGTACCATAAAGAATGCCAGGAAATCAGTGGAATGTTCAACACATTTCTGCCTCAAGTCCACATACTCAAAGATCTGAACCATGCGTTCAGAAGATTTGCAACACATTGCAAATAACCTGCCAGATTCATTTACTGACTATAAAGGTGTCATACAATCCTACAATCCTGAAAAATATGTCGGAAAGAGTGGAGGTACCAACTAAAATCACCCAACTCCCCGTTCAAAGCAACAGGGGAGAAGTACGACAATAGTACATCAGGATTCGGCTTCTCACAAGCAAGGATATCAAGGCCTGTGAATCAGTAAATGCAAGTCAACTTCACATTGACAGACACCTGATGGGTAGTATACACCCAGTGGAACGGAAACCTCCACCAATCCAGGTCATAGTGCACAAAATGACTGGGACATCGGAATACCCGGCTCAATTGCATTGGGAAATCGCGAGCAGTCACTATGGGTAAGGATATTTCCATCAACTATATATTGATATATAGATTCTAGAGAAACATATAACCGAAAGTCTACAATTGTCGACATACATTTCTCAACTAGATTGAAAAAACCTTTCAAGTGATTTAGATCCAAAGACCATGTCCATGGCAAAGTGTGAACAACACTCGGACTAAACTCAAGCAAAGGGTATAATCTAGGTAGAAATGATCTTGCTCAATAATGCAAAGGTATTCATAAGCAATACCTAAACCAGTTTTCTTCTGGAAACAGAATTGAGAACAAGGAGGTGGTGAAACAAAGAGCAAGTATTGTAGCACAAGGGTTCACGCAGATACCCAACTATTCTCCAGAGGTGGAATCTCTTTTCGATATTATATCATTGGCAGTTCAAAATCATTTATCTCGGCAGTTGATAGATGTAGTGATTACATATCCATGTAGACCACTAGATTCAGATATTGATGGTTCCCGGCGGAACCTCAATTTTGAATCGAAGCACAAAATGCAACATACATCGTGTAAAATCAATAAGTCATGATATGACTTATTATTATCGCCGGTACATTTGGTACAAACGACGTGGTGAGTTCCTTATTCACAAGGATTACTCTTACAATGATGATTATCTATGTTTGTGTGTCTGCAATGAAGACACATGTAATCATCTAAATGACGGAGTTTAAAATGAAGGATTTGGGTGAACCAAAATACTGCTCATTACTACAACTTGAGCACCTTCATACATTATGGTATACTATGTTTTCTATATCCAAAATATATTGGAGAAATTCATTGTGGACAAATCTTATCCATCCATAACGCTCATGGTAGTTCATTCTCTAGATATAGAGAAAGATCTATTTAGACCAAGCGATGATGGAAATAAGATACTGAGACTCAACGTTCCATAATGCCATTGGATCCACCAAACACAACTGGTTGGTACTCAAGAATATCTTTTGATATCTCCAAGGCATTAAACATCTTGTCCTAGTTTTTCAGTTTCACAGAAATGTGAACACCGATATCATTGGATACATCAATCAGATCCCCACTATGTCAGATTGTAGACAAGTTTAGTCTTCCTACTAGGTATGGTAGCCCTCTCATGAAGAGTCTTCGAAACAGACCTCATGGCTACATCCACCAACCATTATCTTAATGTTGCTTCTGTTGCCCGGATGCAAACAGGTTACGTAATAAGCAATATCACTATATTGCATATCTTGCAAGTCAAATCATGTGACTGAGTTGTTTACCAAGTCTCTACCAACTTCTACATGCCATAAATATGTTCATGGAATTGGTATGTGATGGCTTTGGAATTTGCAAGAATCAGGAGGAGTATCTTCCTGAATTGTTCCTGTTCAATGCATCATATTATACTCTTTTTCCCTTCATGAGTTTACTATACAGGTTCTCATAAAGGTTTTTAATGAGGTAATATCAACATGAGATCATATGTCGTACTTTTCGTTTTCCCTACCGGGGTTTTTAGGAAAGTATATACGCCATATTTATTGTCCTCCAAACTCTATGGGTTTTCTTGTATTGAGTTAAAAGAGACAATAACCATTATATGTTGCATCGTTTTCTCCTTATTTTTCCCCACTGGGTTTGAAGGAGTTTTAGCAACATATCAAACACTATACTCCTCACATTTTTCCCACAGGGTTTTTGGAGGAGAACTTAATCAAGATGATGGATCCTTATGCAGTCAAGCGGTGATTAGGGGGAGTGTTAAGAATAACTAATCCTAGATTAATTAAGGGATAATCCCCACTTGTCAGACACATGTAATCCCACCCCGTGGGAACCGTCGTTGCGGTTATTCCTGGAGCGTCGCCTCCGGAACCGACATATGTATCGCGTCCGCTCCTGTTGTATATAAGGATCCGCTTCCATCAATAAAGACAAGAGTTGATTCGCTTTAACCTTCTAACAGTACAACCATAATTTTCTTATCCCTCTCGTTCCCCTAAATGCTCCTAGTCACTGAATTATATACACCAAATAAACCCCTTTGCACGTCGTTAATGACCAAAAAAAGTTGATGCTGGCTATGTTCTCTCATGTCAGCATGATATCATATATAGTGATTAGCATGAACCAATCCCTTTGACTCGTGCGTACTCCCTTCGGAAAGAAATATAAGAGCGTTTAGATAACTAAAGTTGTGATCTAAACACTCTTATATTTCTTTAAAGAGGGAGTATAAATTAAGAAGTGCAAGATAAAGAAATGCTGGTCCTTGATTTGTTGTTGACTCTTATATTCTTTAGAGAGGAAGTATAAATTAAGAAGTGCAAGATAAAGAATGCTGATCCTTGATTTGTTTTTGACGACAGCATGCCATCATTACCTTGTAGTTATGATACAAATTGGATCTTTCATACAGAGTTGGAGGCTTGCTCCTTTGATCCGCACACGCTTAAACACAAAGAGCATGCATATGTTTTGTCTCCGGATTTCAACTCGTGCTTGGCCAACAAATATGGTCTGATCGGGACATCGGGTAGAGCAAAAGGCAAGTTTGCTAATACGCCTGGAGGAAATGCCTTTGATTAGGGCATCTACAACAGCGACCAGTAAATTTCCACCCGCAATTTGTTGGAATTCCGCCTTCAGAATAGATTACATCAGATACGAGGAACACACGCGCACAAAAAAATTACAGCCAAGGGCCCTTGTCGTGCCCTCTTTTCTCTTTATTTTCTTGTTTCTCAATTCACGGTATTACAAATCCGATGCACGTGTGCATATATATAAACGACCTCACGAGCTATAGCTATCTAACCTAAACCGACTCAAACAACTACTCCTGGCCAGACACACGTTGGAACATAACTAGGACACGGCCAGCATGCATGCTAATTCCTAATACTACACGGCTTGCAAATCGGTCACCCCACGTACATCTCAACTTACATAGTTAATTATCCGGCCAGCTTGATCACGATTACACCAAACTAACTCAGGCATTGTTTGGATTATCCCAACAATCACCCCTTATCCAAACATCCGTCTCTTTATCCGACGACACACGAGACACGCAGACGACCACCTGTTCATCTTGTCAGGCTGGCTGCCTCCGGTGACGCAACTTACCAGACTGCAACTTCGCTCTCCTTGCAATGATGACCACTACTTCATCTCACCGCAACTTCGTTGGCATACCAACTCATAGATTTTAACCAATGAATACCCGGACTACCAGCCACGCTGTCACATTTTAGCGTGCTACATGCAGACTAAACACATAGCCTCATGCATGAACTCAACTTAACTGGTGCGCGTCCATCTTCACGTCAATCTTCATCTTCTTATCGGTTGAATGCACGCGGGGAGGCACAACTCTTCACCCACCACATCTCCACTTTCCCATCATCGTTGGTGACACAACTTACCAAACAACGCTCCCTGTCGAGCGGCAACGCAACTCGCCATATACGTGCAACTCAACTTCACCGTATATGAACTCGCCGGAACTCCATGATCACGAACGGAAACGCAAGGCACAATTTACTTTTTCCATCCACTCTAACTCTTAATTCTCATCCGCCAGTGACGCGTCTCAACTACAGCAGATGACTCACACCCCCGAATTCTTGGACGCACCATACAAGAACTCATGCACACCTCGACGACAGCCCGCATGTTTGCCGTCACCACCTTGCTCTCATTTGCGATGATATCGATGGTTTCCCTGGTGTCGCAACTTCGGCACCTCCATAACCATCACCGATCACCAATGCCTTGTCGACGACAGCATGTCGCCCTCCTCCAGGTCGTTCCGCCGAACGACAATCACGAGCCGCCTCGCTTACGACAATGTCCTCGCCACCTTCTCACCGTCGCTACGCCGAGCAAAGATCACCCGATCCTCCTCGTACGTCGCTCCCCGAACGACTATTGCCTGCTCCACCTCGTCGCTGCACCACCCTGCGACTATATCGCCCGCTCTTCCTCGTCGCTATACCACCGAACGACTATATGGCCCGCCCCGAGGCGCTAGTAGGTCGCCACCCCGGGGCAAGCGCAACTGTACTGGAACCTTGCTCTAGAGACCAATTGTTGGAATTTCGCCCTCAGGATCGATTACATCAGATACGAGGAACACACACACACAAAAAAAATGATAGCCAAGGGCCCTTGTCGTGCCCTCTTTTCTCTTTATTTTTTTGTTTCTCAACTCACGGTGTTACAAATCGGATGGACCGGTGTGCATATATATAAATGACCTCACGAGCTATAGCTAGCTAACCTAAACCGACTCAAACAACTAATCCTGGCCGGACACACGTTGAAACATAACTAGGACATGGGCAGCATGCATGCTAATTCCTAATACTACACGGCTTGCAAACCGGCCACCCCACGTACATCTCAACTTACCTAGTTAATTATCCAGCCAGCTTGATCACGATTACACCAAACTAACTCAGGCATTGTTTGGATTATCCCAACACAATCCTCCATGGACAGAGGACCAGTCCGTGGACATCTATACATGAAACCGCCATCCAACCCTGTTCGCATACCTTTCAAACACTTTTTTAACAAACCAGATGAAATTCATACAAAGACAGTGAAATTCATACAAATCGCACGAAAACGTTTACATTTTGGACATATCTTTTAACTAAAAATGATACTAGAGTAACATAAAACTACTCAGCGCCGGCGAATAGCCACTCCGACGACATGGATAGCCTTGACTAGTCTACTGCCGGCCGCAATGGATCTCCATTGCCGTCCCCATGTCCCGTAGCTGTGAGCCCTGGAGGTATATGCTTTAGCACAAAGAGCGGCTCGCTTCCCTACCGCTCATCGGAGTGGAACAACCGGTTGATGCTTTTGCCGGTGGGGAAGGGTCCCTACACTGCATGGATAGGAGTTGGTTTTGGGTAGGGGAAGACGGTGGCCTGCCAGAGGGCAAGACATCGGGTGTTTACTCCGGCGTCACCTTGGCGTGGCATTCATGGGACCCAAGCGGCAGCGGCTCCTCGATGATGGCGGCGAGCGTGGACGTGCTGGCCACCACCTAGTCGATGTCCGCGGCCCGTTTCTTTCTCTGCATGCAGGGAGTGGCTACGCGCACGTTGACATCATATGACGCGGTCGCAGGCATGGGAGGGGCGGTACGACACGGCACCGTCAACGGCAGCCACGATGCCCATGCAGCCGCGCTCCCCGCCTGTGCCGACCTGTAACAACTCGCCACTCCTCAGTTCGTGACCGGCGGGCTCGATGGGCCACCCAGCCGTTTTTATGCCGGAATACTCTTCTTCCTACTCGTGGGATGCCATGAACAAAACTTCTCAAGGAGGATAATGGTGAGTGGAGGTATGGTACGGTTCTTGCCCGACATCTGACATTGTTTAAATAGCGGGCCAACACGAGAAGCCAACCAATGTTCTGTTTATTGCCGGCCGGCTCGTAAACGGACATGTGGTTGGAGTAGGTATACTGGCACACACACGGGTTTAATGAAGGAAGGCGGGCAGTCTGCAGCCGTTTGAATGGGGCGAGTATGCATGTTCAGCATGGCGTGTAGCGCCCTCAGCCAGTGCGCCGCTTCCATTGCGGAGGCAGTAAGGGATGCGTACGCTCTGCAGTGGAGTGAATGCGGGCAGCTGGTGCAGGGCGGGAACACGTGCGGGCATGGGAGGAGGCGGTTTGGATGGGCACGTGTGATAAGAAGCAGTCATGGGTGCTGTCCGGACACCCGCAAAGCCCGCCTCCCTCACGTTTGTCTCCGGTTTGTGGGAGAAAGTATGTCCGGACCGTCCTATGGACCAATACAGGCCCGCATTGGATGGCACAACACGTATGGACCATGTAGTCCGGATGGTTGCAGATGGTTTGATGGTCGGCGTTGGATATGCCCTTAGCGCTTATGAATCCATTGTGTTTTTCTAATCATAAAAAGCACTTATGACAAGTTATAATGAAAGACACGTATATATGTTAGGTTCGGACTCCAACTTTCCCGTTGCATATGAATTTTTCTGAACCAATAGAGTGAGGCTAGCGTCGTTTTTCTAGAAACTCGCGGGATAAGAAGACATGCATACATATTATTTCAAGGAAATCACATCCACTATTTTTAACTTAATTTTTCTTATTTTAATAATATAATAGATCATTTGTATTTTTAATTCAAACAATTAACGTGTAACTTTTATTGTAATCTAAGGATATTGTTTGGATTTTACTTTCAAATATTTTAAATGGCCATGATGGAATCACATCCATTTATTTTATTATTATTTGAATTTGATCCAAAAGATAAATAATGAGTACAGGTCATGTCAACTTTTCCTAGAATTTGCTAATCAAAATATAATTTCTATCTTAATACAATCCATTATTTAACTACTCTATTGATTTGTATTTAAAAACATATATTTTTAGCACGCATAAAAAACATAACATGTATCTTTCCACACAAACTATAGGTTGTCATGAAAACTCATGCCATGCCATAGCCTCCCTCCGACCCTGCCAACATTGTTGCAGCTGCACTCGCAAGCCTTAGCGTGGATGATCATTTATATGATTTGCGTAAAACAAACTAAGATCTACAAACGAATAGAAGCTAGAACATACCTTGGCATGCGCACACATTGCAAGCCATACTAAGCTGATAAGTGTCAATAACTTGTACAACATATACAACACCGAAGACAAGTAAAAGCAATTTGATGAGTCATGGTCTATCAAAGCAAGCTACATTACTACTCTAATCTATCTTAACAGGTCACACATGATTACAATCTTTTTTGTGTGCAAGTCAAGCTTATCTATTTTACACGTAACAACTTGTAGAACATTACAAAATTGATGTTTGCTAATAACATCTAGAACACTACAACACTTGACATGTAAAAGGAATTTGATGAGTCATGACCTACTAAAGCAAGTTACATTACTAGTCTCATCTATCTTAACAGGCCACACAAGATTACAAACTAAGTTCTGTGCAAGCAATGCTTATCTAGTTTACACGTAAACTTGCATAACATTACAAACTTAGTTTCAGAAAATTAGGCAACCTAGATTAGTGTTTATTTGTAAAGTGAATAAGATGAGTCATGTGTGTTATCACACCTTTTTTTGTGGTGGAATGATAGTGCCACAAAACACAACATACCAAAAATTGATTTCGGGAAGCATCCAAGCACTTTCCAGGCAAGCAAATGCCAATTGTGAAAGAGATCATGCCATGGCAGCTATAAATAGGCCTGTAGCATGATGACCATCCTTCCTCATTCATCATTCTCATAAGTAGAGTGTATCATTCAAGACAAGAAAGAAGTGGTCAATACAAATCCACCATGAAGACCTTTCTCATCCTTTCCCTCCTTGCTATCGTGGCGACCACTGCCACAACTGCAGTTAGAGTTCCAGTGCCACAATTGCAGCGGCAAAATCCATCTCAACAACAACCACAAGAGCAAGTTTCGTTGGTGCAACAACAACAATATCCAGGGCAGCAACAACCATTTCCACCACAACAGCCATATCCGCAGCCGCAACCATTTCCATCACAACAACCATTTCCGCTGCCGCAACCATTTCTGCCACAACTACCATATGCGCAGCCACAACCATTTCCACCACAACAACCATATGCACAACCGCAACCACAGTATCCGCAACCACAACAACCAATTTCACTGCAACAAGCACAACAAGCACACCAACAACAACAACAACAACAACAACAACAACAACAACAACAACAACAACAACAACAACAACAACAACAACAACAACAACAACAAATCCTTCAACAAATTCTTCAACAAATTCTGCAACAACAACAACTGATTCCATGCAGGGATGTCGTCTTGCAACAACACAACATAGCACATGCAAGCTCACAAGTATTGCAACAAAGTAGTTACCAACTGTTGCAACAATTATGTTGTCAACGGTTGTGGCAGATCCCCGAGAAGTCGCGGTGCCAAGCCATCCACAATGTCGTTCATGCTATTATTCTGCAACAACAACAGCAACGACAACAACAACAACAACAACAACCGTCGAGCCAGGTCTCCTACCAGCAGCCTCAGCAACAATATCCATCGGGCCAGGGCTCCTTCCAGCCATCTCAGCAGAACCCACAGGCCCAGGGCTCTGTCCAGTCTCAACAACTTCCCCAGTTCGAGGAAATAAGGAACCTAGCGCTGCAGACGCTACCGGTAATGTGCAATGTCTACATCCCTCCATATTGCTCGACCACCATTGCGCCATCTGGCATCTTCGGTACTAACTGAGAAGAGAAGAACTTGTACTAGATATATGAAACACCGTTTCCTTAGTCCATGGTTTGGTCGTTGTAGCGGTGAAAAAATAAAGTGACATGCACTATCATGTAAGAACCCGAACTATACTAGTTCAAACTTGGGAATAAAAGACAAACACATGTCTTGTCTGCATATGATTGTTTGTTTGATTTCCATTCATGTGCCCGTTCACAAGTTCACCCCTAATTATATATATTACACAATAAGTAGATATTTATGTTTCATTAATCTAAAGATAAAAAAATGAGTCTGAAACTTGAATTAAATTGAAGTATTTTCTTGGACTTTCAAATTAAGTATTATTAAAGTAGTAAGGACTATCCACATCCTTGGCTTGCCCTTGATCAATTATTTCCAGAGAAGCATTCAATTCATCATTCAATTACATTGGTTTTTGTGACTGGTACTTCTCCTCATCATGAGTATCATTGCGGCTACTCCAAATCGCCCACATAACCGAAGCATTAATAGCGCTCTTCTTGCATCAAGGAAATATGGATCGAAGATATCACTTGACCATGTTTTCGGGTGCAATCTTGGGAGTCTTATGTCAAAATATTCTCAAGCAGAATCCAAGAATAAACTTGCATGCTCATGTGTGATAAGGGCATATGAAGTAACATTTCCTCCCCATGGCCACACATAGGACACACACATAACCCCATCACATGCCTTTTTAGTTATGCATATGAAGGTGCGTAGGATGTTTTTAATTACTCTCCACCAAAATACTCTTAACTTGGCTTGTACCCTAAGCTTTCGTTGCCTTTTCAATTTCTCTTCCCCACTAGACAAACTAGACAGTCCATCTACCACACCATACCTTGTGTCCATCATGGCTCTGTACAACAATTGAACAGGACAAATGTCATTTCTTTACGATACCCACGACCAAGTGTCCTCTGCTGGATTGTTTGGTCGTGGCATATTAAGGATGGCCACCTCATCTGATGGGACAAACACCTAACGAATGAAAGGAGTGTTCCAGTTGCCCATGTTTTTCTTCTCGATAAGATCAGCTACAAGTTGGACTGGAGTTTCTCATGCACCATAGTGGTTTCATCAGCGGCATGCCCTGCACACATTTATCATGCCATATCTTTGTAGTGTGCATTCCCAATTTGTCACAACATACCCTCCTTCAAACCTTTTTGCCTTTCAGAATAGCACGCCAAACTAGCGATGCACTATGCGGTAACCCACATTTGAAAAAAAAAGAATCTCATTTCATGGTATCTTCCACGAAGGACCCTCTCACATGAGTTATCTAGATAGAAATAGCCATGTATGTTTAGCAAATTTGCATAAGTGAATAGATCAAGGTCGTGGAAACCCAAGCCTCCAATTACACCCAGCCTCTCTACCATCAAGATGTCCAAAGACATGAAGGATACACAAAGCCAAAAAAGAAAATAAAAAGAGCAGAAGAAAAAAAATACCCTGCCATGGTGATCAATCACTAGAATCAGCAGCACTCTAACCACCACCGAAGACAACGCCCGAATTACAAAAAAGGTTCTCCAAAAGCAACGCCCCCAAGAAGGAAACAATGCACAAGCATTGTCGTTGCCCGATCGAAGATCATGGGTTTTCACCCTGGAAAAATTTCGAGTTCACTAAAAAATAATGCCTTCAACAAGGCCATTGCCAAGTACAACCAATAAGGGCCGGACCTTGGGTTTTCACCCTAGGAATTGAGACTCGATACTCGAGGAGTACCACCAAAAATGCAGTCCACAAGTGTTGCCGCCCCCGCTTGCCGAGGCCGCTGTTGCAAGTCACCAACCACCTGTCATACATTTGTCGTCGCATCCAATACACCCTTCCGCTGAAGCTTCAAGACCTCCAACCGCAGCCGCCATGACTTTCTCCAAGTCTATCAATGCCTTGAGAATCTTGAGTTAGACATGTCCAATGACATAAATAAGAAATTGAAGCTTCGTGCCACATCCTCTTGAGGCCGTGTTGGCTGATAATATTAGCGTGCACGACCGGAGCCTTTCCGATCTAGATATCCAGGGGCGACATACACCAATCCATATAGATCTCCGCTCGGTAAGACCGGAACTCATCAACGGCCAGATCCAAGAGGTCGACATCCGCTAGAAAGATGACTTGGTGGAAGAAGAGCATCAGGGCCAAACCGCCATTATTAGTCCGAAGCTAATAGCCCCCACGCCACCCTCCTCTCGATCCAGACCTGCAGAAAATGATCAACAACGCCGCGTCATGCCACTCGCATCCATGGAGGCTTGAACTTGGCAAGACGCCAACCATGGCTGGAGACGGGGACCAGCCACTCCTGGTTGGATCCGGTGACTCCTAGTCCCACCACTGCCACTACGGCGGCACCGCGTGTAGCCTACAAGCCCATCCATGATGATGTCTGATTAGAAGGATACATGGATATACAGATGAAATGGCCCTCGTTATCCCTCCAACAATATATATAAAGCTTATTGGGACATGAGAAAGCTCGCACAATTTTATAGTGGCTATGGAAATGTGTTGCCAGACAGAGATATAAGATTTTCGTTTGGCATCCAGACCGCTTGTGTCATCCTTAATCAATGACCACTCTAATTTTTCGGGCGGACCTTCCCTGTGGTACTGCAGCCTTACATGTGTATGGGTTTCATACAGCTATTCTGTCCAGTCGGAAAAGGAGACAACCAAAATTACTTGGAGTTGATAACTAATATGTTTCCTTTAACTACCACGTGCACGACGAGGATTTACGGCACGCAAGTGCAGGGGCAGGTACTGGCGCCGCCTTTTTATTCTAGCCTCCAATTTTCAAATTTCTATATCTTTCAAACAAAAAAATCAACTTAAGTTATGTTTTCATATTCGTGTTTCTTGCCGCCAGCACTTTGAAATAATATTCATTTTGAATATATTTTGGCAATTTTTAAACACAATGTTAATTTCCATTGTTTAAAACTTAGTACGAGCGACCGATAATATTCAATTATTTTGTGTCTCTGACCAACAGAAAAAAATGCTTGAAATTGCATCTTTGAAACTTGTTGAAACTGGGCATTTTCTAATGCAAAAGCGGTAAGTTTTCATCGTTGAAACTTAAAGGTTTTTGATGGATTTTCTTCTTTACTGTGCCCTACTTCATGAATCGTGAGACAAATCGAGCAGGCGGCAGGGCTTGGCCAGTGAGTGCCCTTGCACTTAGGTGCCCCAGCGAATTTCCACTTGCATCGTAGCATTCTTTTTCCGAGTCCTGCGAACGAACGATGGTGCATACAAAAAGTCTATCCTATATGCGTACATGTGCATGATAAAAACATGTTTCTACGGCATCTGCTATAAATCTCGACCATTTTGAACACAAATCATGACCATTAAAATACATGATTAGTGGATCATACTATCGTAACCTATGTGAGATCATGTGGAGCAATATATTATAGTATATAGATAGATCTATGTTGTATTTTTTTTGTTAGAAAAACATCTGTCATTACATATTTAGATTTATGCATCTGTTCTTGCCAAAAAAATCACTAACATTTCATAGTGGAAAGTTTGTAATTATATCATATTGAACACCAATGTTTTCCCGCAAAAGAAAATAATGCCTATGCATATGTTTTATATTATTATTATTGTTTCAAATATATCCATATATTATTTTCGGTTGTACAACCATAATTTTCTTATCCCTCTCGTTCCACTAAATGCTCCTAGTCACTGAATTATATACACCAAATAAACCCCTTTGCACGTCGTTAATGACCAAAAAAAGTTGATCCTGGCTATGTTCTCTGATGTCAGCATGATATCATATATAGTGATTAGCATGAACGAATCCCTTTGACTCATGCGTACTCCCTTTGGAAAGAAATATAAGAGCGTTTAGATAACTAAAGTTGTGATCTAAACACTCTTATATTTCTTTAAAGAGGGAGTATAAATTAAGAAGTGCAAGATAAAGAAATGCTGGTCCTTGATTTGTTGTTGACTCTTATATTCTTTAGAGGAAGTATAAATTAAGAAGTGCAAGATAAAGAATACTGATCCTTGATTTGATTTTGATGTCAGCATGCCATCATTACCTTGTAGTTATCATACAAATTGGATCTTTCATACAGAGTTGGAGGCTTGCTCCTTTTATCCGCACACGCTTAAACACAAAGAGCATGTATATGTTTTGTCTCCGGATTTCAACTCGTGCTTGGCCAACAAATATGGTCCGATCGGGACATCGGGTAGAGGAAAAGGCAAGTTTGCTAATACGCCTGGAGGAAATGCCTTTGATTAGGGCATCTACAACAGCGATCAGTAAATTTCCACCCGCAATTTGTTGGAATTCCGCCTTCAGAATCGATTACATCAGATACGAGGAACACACGCGCACAAAAAAATGACAGACAAGGGCCCTTGTCGTGCCCTTCTTTCTCTTTATTTTCTTGTTTCTCAACTCACGGTATTACAAATCTGATGCACCGGTGTACGTATATATAAACGACCTCACGAGCTATAGCTATCTAACCTAAACCGACTTAAACAACTACTCCTGGCCGGACACACGTTGGAACATAACTAGGACACGGGCAGCATGCATGCTAATTCGTAATACTACATGGCTTGCAAACCGGCCACCCCATGTACATCTCAACTGACCTAGTTAATTATCCGTCCAGCTTGATCACGATTACACCAAACTAACTCGGGCATTGTTTAGATTATCCCAACAATCACCCCTAATCCAAACATCCGTCTCTTTATCCGACGACACATGAGACACGCAGACGACCGCCTATTCATCTTGTCAGGCTGGCTGCCTCCGGTGACGCAACTTACCAGACTGCAACTTCGTTCTCCTTGCAATGATGATCACTACTTCATCTCACCGCAACTTCGTTTGCATACCAACTCATAGATTTTAACCAATGAATACCCGGACTACCAGCCACGCTGTCACATCTTAGCGTGTTATATGCAGACTAAACACATAGCCTCATGCATGAACTCAACTTAACTGGTGCGCGTCCATCTTCACGTTGATCTTCATCTTCTCATCGGTTGAATGCACGCGGGGAGGCACAACTCTTCACCCACCACATCTCCACTTTCCCATCATTGTTGGTGACACAACTTACCATACAACGCTCCCTGTCCAGCGGCAACGCAACTCGCCATATACGTGTAACTCAACTTCACCGTATATGAACTCGCCGGAACTCCTTGATCACGGACGGAAACGCAAGGCACAATTTCCTTTTTCCATCCAGTCTAACTCTTAATTTTCATCCGCCAGTGCTGCCACCCCCGCTTGTCGAGGCCGCTGGTCCATGTCACCAAACACCTGGCATACAACTGTCATCGCATCCAATACCCCCCTTCCACCGAAACTTCAAGACCTCCAATCACAGCCGCCATGACTTTCTCCACGTCTATCAATGCCTTGAGAATCTTGACTTAAACAAGTCCCATGATAAAAATAAGAAATTGAAGCTTCACATCGCGTCCTCTTGAGGCCGTGTTGGTTGATAATATTAGTACGCACGACCGGAGCCTTTCCGATCTAGATATCCTGGGGCGACATACACCAATCCATATAGATCTTCACTCGAAAAGACCAGAACTCATTAACGACCAGATCCAAGAGGTTGACATCCGGCAGAAAGACGACTTGGCGGAAGAAGAGTGTTAGGGGCAAACCACCATTATTAGTCCGAAGCTAATAGCCCCCACGCCGCCCTCCTCTCGATCCAGACCTGCAGAAAAAGATCAATGACGCCGCATCGTGCCACTCGCATCCGTGGAGGCCTGAACTTGGCAAGACGCCAACCATGGCTGGAGGCGGAGACCAACCACTCCTGGCCGGATCTGGTGACTCCTAGTCCCACCGTTGCCGCTACGGCGGCACCGCGTGTAGCCTACAAGCCCATCCACGATGATGTCTGATTAGAAGGATACATGGATATACAGATGAAAAGGCCCTCGTTATCCCTTCAACAATATATATAAAGCTTACTGGGACGTGAGAAAGCTCACACAATTTTGGAGGAAGAGTTGTATATGATGCAACCAGAAGGTTTTATCTATCCAAAGGGAGCTAACAAAGTGAGCAAGCTCCAGCGATCCATTTATGGACTGGTGCAAGCCTCTCGGAGTTGGAATAAACGCTTTGATAGTGTGATCAAAGCATTTGGGTTTATACAGACTTTTGGAGAAGCCTGTATTTACAAGAAAGTGAGTGGGAGCTCTGTAGCATTTCTAATATTATATGTGGATGACATATTATTGATTGGAAATGATATAGAATTTCTGGATAGCATAAAGGGATACTTGAATAAAAGTTTTTCAATGAAAGACCTCGGTGAAGCTGCTTACATATTGGGCATTAAGATCTATAGAGATAGATCAAGACGCTTAATTGGACTTTCACAAAGCACATACCTTGACAAATTTTTGAAGAAGTTCAAAATGGATCAAGCAAAGAAAGGGTTCTTGCCTGTATTGCAAGGTGTGAAGTTGAGTAAGACTCAATGCCCGACCACTGCAGAAGATAGAGAAAAATTGAAAGATGTTCCCTATGCTTCAGCCATAGGCTCTATCATGTATGCAATGCTGTGTACCAGACCTGATGTGTGTCTTGCTATAAGTTTAGCACGGAGATACCAAAGTAATCTAGGAGTGGATCACTGGACAGCGGTCAAGAACATCCTGAAGTACCTGAAAAGGACTAAGGATATGTTTCTCGTATATGGAGGTGACAAAGAGCTCATCGTAAATGGTTACATTGATGCAAGCTTTGACACTGATCTGGACGATTCTAAATCGCAAACTGGATACATGTTTACATTAAACGGTGGAGCTGTCAGTTGGTGCAGTTCAAAACAAAGCGTCGTGGCGGGATCTACGTGTGAAGCGGAATACATAGCTGCTACGGAAGCAGCCAATGAAGGAGTCTGGATGAAGGAGTTCATATCTGATCTAGGTGTCATACCTAGTGCATCGGGTCCAATGAAAATCTTTTGTGACAATACTGGAGCGATTGCCTTGGCGAAGGAATCCAGATTTCACAAGAGAACCAAGCACATCAAGAGACGCTTCAATTCCATCCGGGATCTAGTCCAGGTGGGAGACATAGAGATTTGCAAGATACATACGGATCTGAATGTTGCAGACCTGTTGACTAAGCCTCTTCCACGAGCAAAACATGATCAGCACCAAGACTCCATGGGTGTTAGAATCATTACTATGTAATCTAGATTATTGACTCTAGTGCAAGTGGGAGACTGAAGGAAATATGCCCTAGAGGCAATAATAAAGTTATTATTTATTTCCTTATATCATGATAAATGTTTATTATTCATGCTAGAATTGTATTAACCGGAAACATAATACATGTGTGAATATATAGACAAACAGAGTGTCACTAGTATGCCTCTACTTGACTAGCTTGTTAATCAAAGATGGTTATGTTCCCTAACCATGGACAAAGACTTGTCATTTTATTAACGGGATCACATCATTAGTTGAATGATCTGATTGACATGACCCATTCCATTTGCTTAGCACCCAATCGTTTAGTATGTTGCTATTGCTTTCTTCATGACTTATACATGTTCCTATGACTATGAGATTATGCAACTCCCGTTTATCGGAGGAACACTTTGTGTGCTACCAAACGTCACAACGTAACTGGATGATTATAAAGGTGCTCTACAGGTGTCTCCAAAGGTACTTGTTGGGTTGGCGTATTTCGAGATTAGGATTTGTCACTCCAAATGTCGGAGAGATATCTCTGGGCCCTCTCGGTAATGCACATCACTTAAGCCTTGCAAGCATTGCAACTAATGAGTTAGTTGCGAGATGATGTATTACGGAACGAGTAAATAGACTTAACGGTAACGAGATTGAACTAGGTATTGGATACCGACGATCGAATCTCGGGCAAGTAACATACCGATGACAAAGGGAACAACGTATGTTGTTATGCGGTCTGACCGATAAAGATCTTCGTAGAATATGTAGGAACCAATATGGGCATCCAGGTCCCGCTATTGGTTATTGACTGGAGACGTGTCTCGGTCATGTCTACATTGTTCTCGAACCGTAGGGTCCGCACGCTTAAAGTTACGATGACAGTTTCTTTATGAGTTTATGTATTTTGATGTACCGAAGGTTGTTTGGAGTCCCGTATGTGATCACGGACATGACGAGGAGTCTCTAAATGGTCGAGATATAAAGATTGATATATTGGACGACTATATTCGGACACCGGAATTGTTCTGGGTGATTTCGGAGAAAACCGGAGTGCCAGGGGGGTTACCGGAACCCCCCGAGAGAGTTAATGGGCCACGTGGGCCTTGGAGGGAAGAGAGAGGGACGGCCAGGGTGGGCCGCGCGCCCCCTCTCCCTCTGGTCCAAATTGGACTAGGAGGGGGGGCGGCGCCCCCCTTTCCTTCCCCCTCTCCCCCTTCCTTCCCCCTCCTAGTAGGAGTAGGAAAGGAGGAATCCTACTCCTACTAGGAGGAGGATTCCTCCTCCTTGGCGCGCCCCAAGGGGCCGGCCGGCCTCCCCCCTTGCTCCTTTATATACGGGGGCAGGGGGGCACCCTAGGACACACAAGTTGATCTTCGTGATCGTTCCTTAGCCGTGTGCGGTGCCCCCCTCCACGATATTACTTCTCGGTCATATTGTAGCGGTGCTTAGGCGAAGCCCTACGACAGTTGAACATCAAGATCGTCACCACGCCGTCGTGCTGACGGAACTCCTCCCCGAAGCTTTGCTGGATCGGAGCCCGGGGTGCGTCATCGAGCTGTACGTGTGTCAAGAACTCGGAGGTGCCGGAGTAACGGTGCTTGGATCGGGAAGACGTACGACTACTTCCTCTATCTTGCGTCAACGCTTCTACTTCGGTCTACGAGGGTACGTAGACAACACCCTCCCCTCTCGTTGCTATGCATCACCATGATCTTGCGTGTGCGTAGGAATTTTTTTGAAATTACTACGTTACTCAACAGTCATGCGTGTTTAGGGTTGATGCATGAAATCTTAATGCAAAAAACGTCACTTTATATTGCCCCTTGTATGTGGACCTTTATTATGCAATCCGTCGCTTTTATTACTTCCACAAAAGTTCGTACAAAGCTTATTTTCTCTGCAGTAATAAGTCATACATATTTAGAGAGCAATTTTTATTGCTTGCACCGATGACAACTTACTTGAAGGATCTTACTCAATCCATAGGTAGGTATGGTGGACTCTCATGGCAAAACTGGGTTTAAGGATATTTGGAAGCACAAGTAGTATCTCTACTTGGTGCAAGAAATTTGGCTAGCATGAGGGGGAAAGGCAAGCTCAACATGTTTGGAAAGTCAATGACAATATACTTTAACTGAGATGTCGGAAAACATAAACCATTACGTTGTCTTCCTTGTCCAACGTCAACTCTTTTAGCATGTCATACTTAATGAGTGCTTCACAATCATAAAAGATGTCCAAGATAATATATTTATATGTGAACCCCTCTTTCCTTATCACTTCCTATTAATTGCAATGATGACCAAGGCTACGTTCATCAACTCTCAACAATTTTTATGCCTCATACTTTCTATGTGTGAAGTTATCACTATCCATAGGATCAATATGAACTCTTTTGTTCTTTCTACTTTCTCAAGGTCATAGCAACATTGCAAAGACCTTGACTCAACACTAATCTTTATTATAGATAGCACACGGACTCGATTACATAAAGAGATCACAATGAAAAACTCAAAACTACTTGATATCAAAACTTTGAACTAATAGATCAAGATACTACTAAAAGGATTGAACAAAATAAAGTGGTAAAAATAGGAGTGTGATGGTGATACGATACAGAGGCACCTCCCCCAAGCTTGGAAGTTGCCAAGGGGAGTGCCCATACCCATGTGATTATTTCTTCGGAGGTGGTGAAGTAGGAGTGAGGGAGTCCTGGACTAGGGGGTGTCCGGACAGCCGGACTATCATCGTCCGCCGGACTCCAAGACTACGAAGGTACAAGATTGAAGACTTCGTCCCGTGTCCGGATGGGACTTTCCTTGGCGTGGAAGGCAAGCTTGGCAGTATGGATATGTAGATCTCCTACCATTGTAACCGACTCTGTGTAACCCTAGCCCTCTCCGGTGTCTATATAAACCGGAGGATTTAGTCCGTAGGACACAACAACCATTACAACAATCATACCATAGGCTAGCTTCTAGGGTTTAGCCTCCTTGATCTCGTGGTAGATCCACTCTTGTACTACCCATATCATCAATATCAATCAAGCAGGAGTAGGGTTTTACCTCCATCGAGAGGGACCGAACCTGGGTAAAAACATCGTGTCCCTTGTCTCCTGTTACCATCCGCCTAGACGCACAGTTCGGGACCCCCTACCCGAGATCCGCCGGTTTTGACACCGACATTGGTGCTTTCATTGAGAGTTCCTCTGTGTCGTCACCGATAGGCTTGATGGCTTCTTCAATCAACAACAACGCCGTCCAGGGTGAGACTTTTCTCCCTGGACAGATCTTCGTATTCGGCGGCTTCGCGCTGCGGGCCAATTCGCTTGGCCATCTGGAGCAGATCGAAAGCTACGCCCCTGGCCGTCAGGTCAGATTTGGAAGCCTAAACTTCATGGTGGATATTCATGGAGACTTGATCTTCGATGGATCCGAGCCACAGCCGAGCGTGCCGCACTGTCACGATGGGCATGATCTAGCTCTGCCGCCGGACAGTACCTTGGAGGCCGCACACGAATCCGCTCCGACCCATAGCCCGGAGCCGATTGCGCAGATCGAGGACGGGTGGCTGGACACCGCCTCGGGAGCTGCGACTTCCATGGCGATGGAGCCGAACACTGACCTTGTCCCTTATAAAGCTCGTGACTCCGAGGTGCCGGACTCCCTGCCAGACTCCGAACCTCCTGCACCCCTGTCAATCGAATCCGATTGGGCGCCGATCATGGAGTTCACCGCTGCGGACATCTTTCAGCACTCACCCTTTGGCGACATCTTAAATTCGCTAAAGCATCTCTCACTATCCGGAGAGCCCTGGATGATTGGGATGGTTGGGATGCGGAAGACGAAGAAATTCAAAGCCCACCCACCACCCACTTTGTAGTCACTGTCGACGATCTAACCGACATGCTCGACTACGACTCCGAAGACATCGACGGTATGGACGACGATGCCGGAGACGATCAGGAATCAGCGCTCACCGAGCACTGGAAAGCCACCCCGACCCATGGTGTATATATGGTGGACACCCCAAAAAGAAGCGATAACGAGGATCAACGGGGCGCAGCAAAGGATAATCCCGCCGACAAACAACCAAAACGGCGACGCAGACGCGGCCCCAAGTCCCGCCTCGACAAAAACTGCGCTCCTAATGACCCAGCAATAGAGCAGGGCAAACCAGTACACGACGAACATGCAACCAAGCAACCGTCCGAACAGGACGAATCGGATAATAAATCCATACCCGGCGAAACCAACAGTCCAGACGACCTTACGCCGGACACACCACCGGAGCATAAGAACCTTCACAAAAGACTCGTCGCTACTGCAAGAAGTCTGAAGAAGGAAAAACGGAAGCTCAAAACAGCGGAAGACATACTCATAATGAGGTGGAGCAAAGTGCTCAAAACCGCAGACAAATACGGCAATGGCCATCAATCAAAGAGCTACCCGAAGCGCAAGCTGCTGCCAGAATTTGACGAGGAAGCCATAGAGCCACCACAGTCAAAAATTATAGAAGCCGCCTGGCCGGATAGACGACCAGATGACAGGCCAAAAACGACAAGTGGTGCCGCACGCAAGCCAACTCATGATCCTGGGAAAACAGACGGCCCAGCCAGGTCCATTTACGGGCCAAAACAGAGGGCCCCAGGAAGCAGCATAACACGCCTAGTATTCGAAGACAGCGGCACACCGAAATACAGGGGCGCCGCACACCCACTGTGTTTCACCAATAAGGTGCTGGATCATGAATTTCCAGCAGGGTTTAAACCCATAAACATAGAGGCTTACGACGGAACAACAGACCCTGGAGTCTGGATAGAAGATTATATACTACACATACACATGGCTAGAGGAGATGATCTCCACGCCATAAAATATCTACCCCTCAAGCTCAAAGGGCCAGCTCAGCATTGGCTCAAAAGCCTCCCAAAAAACACTGTTGGAAGTTGGGAAGAGATTGAGGACGCGTTTAGAGCAAATTTTCAAGGGACTTATGTCCGCCCTCCGGATGCAGACGATCTAAGTCATATAACTCAACATCCCGGAGAGTCAGCGCGCAAATTTTGGAACAGGTTCCTTACCAAAAAAACCAAATAGTCGACTGTCCGGATGCCGAAGCCTTAGCAGCTTTTAAACACAATGTCCGAGACGAATGGCTCGCCAGACACCTCGGCCAAGAGAAGCCGAGGACAATGGCCGCGCTAACAAGCCTCATGACCCGCTTTTGCGCGGGGGAAGACAGCTGGCTAGCAAGACGCAGCACCAGCGACCCGAGTACATCCGAGATCAGAGATGGAAACGGAAAATCACAGCGCCGAAAGGATCAGCGCCGGAATAAAGAAAAAAACCCAAAGAACACGGCGGTCAACACCGGATTCAAAAGCTCGCGGCCAAACAACAAAACACTGCCTCTTAAGGACAACAGTGATGAGCTATCAAACTTAAACAAAATCTTGGATCGGATATGTCAAATCCACAGTACCTCCGGAAGACCTGCAAACCACACGCACCGAGATTGTTGGGTTTTCAAACAGTCCGGCCGACTCAACGCCGAACACAAGGGGCTCGACGCACCAAGCAAGGATGACGATGAACCCCACCAGCAGAGCACCGGAAAAGAAAAGACTTTCCCACAAGAAGTCAAAATAGTAAACTCACTTCATGTGATATTACGGAAAAACAATGCGGCACCAGCTATAATAAGTGCCGCACGGTCCACCCCAGCGGGACATCGAAGCTGGATGTCAAAACAAATCACTTTCGACCACCTGGATTATTCCAGAAGCATTCAAAATGCAGGATGGACTGCTCTGATATTGGATCCTATAATCGACGGACTACAATTTACACAAGTCCTGATGGACGGCGGCAGCGATTTAAACCTGCTATATCCGAACACAATCCGCAAGATGGGGATAGACCTTACAAAAATACGATATAGCCGCACTTCCTTTAAAGGAGTGACGCCAGGCCCTTACGCCAAGTGCACAGGCTCCATATTATTAGAAGTTGTGTTCGGATCACCGGACAACTTTCGACGCGAAAAGCTAATCTTTCATGTCGCCCCATTCAAAAATAGCTATCAAGCACTATTGGGACATGAAGCTTTTATCCACTTTAACGCAATACCACATTACGCGTCTCTTACACTTAAAATGCCCGGTCCACGTGGCATCATTTCATTAAAAGGTCGTTCAAAGACCCCAGACACGGCTAGACGAGTCCGACATAAATAAGCTGGGGGCTGCCTAGCCGCACACCCCTTCACAAGGGGCTGTGCATATAAGCAACAATGAGCTAATATAGGCTCAGCTTTATTAATTTATTAATATTTCGATTTTTTTATGCACTTTTTGCACGATTTCTTTTCAAACTAAGTTCCTCTCTTTCTACAGATGAACAACGTGCACACCCGTCCAGGATACGGCACAACGGAGACACAGGCGCAGACGTGCAGTAGGGACCCGTTGCAAGGATTCTTTTCAGATTAAGACCCTGCGTAAACCTTTTTTACTGTCTCTTGTTGCTATAATCCCCTGGTTTTTCCTGATAACCAGAGAGGAGACTGACGTTTTGGCATTGGCTGCGTCAGAGGACCTCGCCCGTACCTGGAGAATAGGGGCTTAGGGCTTCCGCCCGTTATTATAAAGACCGAACACCTTAGGGAGTGTTCGGCGTCTCGAGTTAGGCCTTATATGCATCAGCTCCGAATCATGTCTTTGGTCAAATGTTGGGTTTGCCCGGCTCCTGTGTTTTGCTGCCTTACGTTTCGTATCATCGGCTAATGCGGCACCAGGAGAACTGCTGCGATTGTGCCCCAGTTCGGCTGGGCGAGCACCTCAGTAGAGAAAGCCGAAAACTGACTGTCATGATACAGCGAGAGACTGGTCAACCACTCGATCGACCACCAGAATGTTTAGAATTCCTCCGCTTTGACGAAGGACCGTTTCCCGGTCAGGCACATACGCGCCCCGAGTTCGGAGAGCGCGGTGCCCCCAGGGGCTATATCGTAGTCCCACCCTCGAACTCCAATGGCTAAGTGAAAGTGATAAAGCACTATAGTCCGGTTGCCTCGTTTGCTACGCTATCACCTCCTTAACAGGACCGAGACATCGGATTAAGTGTGAAAATGCGCTATTTTTCCGAACACCCCCGCACCTTGTGCGTGGGGGCTGAAGCCGACGACTGCCATCTTTCAGGTTATACATACATATACATAAACGGCCGCACAGGAGATATTTCAATACTTGAACGCACAAGTACAAAAAGCGCCGACATTATAAACATTGTTTTATAAATTTAAACGTTCATTCGAACGTGACATTCTTCGAGCACTGCGACTCTATTACACGAGCACCTCGCAGAACTTCCCCAAAATAGTGCTCGGCGGGTAACCGGCTTTCGTCCGAACCCTGGGTCGCAACAGCGGTGGCGTCCATCTCCGTCCAATGTGTCTTCACACGGGCGAGTGCCATCCGTGCACCCTCTATGCAGGCCGACTGCTTCATCTCCTTGATATGCGGCACCGCTCCAAGAAATTGCTGCAATAAGCCAAAATAGATCTTCGGCTTGGACCTATCCGGCCAGACATGAGTCACGATATCCATCATGGCAAGTCCGGACAACCTATTCAGCTCAGCCCATTCGGCCAACCGATCGGTCAGCAGAAGTGAACGATCCGGACTATGGAATTGAGACCAAAACAACTCTTCCGTCTTGTGATCCTTCTGACTTCGGAAGTGCACAACGGCATCCGCCGCACTCGCCGCTAAGTCCATATAAGGATCCTCCAGACCCCACAGCTGGCCAAGCTGGGCATACTTTGGATCCGTAAACCTGCGGCGCAGGAGAAAAGGCTTGCCAGCCACAATGTCTCCGGCCTGACGCAGCTCCTCCTTTATAGCCCGCATTGCAGAACGGGCATCCTTGGCTTCGGCGGTGGCCTTCCCCAGGTCTTCTCGCTCCGATAGGCGCTCCTTTTCAAGAGCCTCATTGCGGTCGGTAGCATCCTTCAATTTAACGGCCAGTTCGGCCATCTCTTCCCTGCTTCGGCAGTGTGCAGCCCTTTCGGCTTCTAACTCTTCGACCGCCCTCGAGGCAGCTGCATCACTCCTTCTGACTTGCTCCTTGGCTTGAGCAAGCTCTGCACGAAGGCTCTCCACAGCAGCAGCACCATCTGCGTCAAGCATAAATATTGTAAGAGGTGGGCTTTGTCTCCCTTAATAGGTGACTGCGGAGAAACAACTTACCTTGCGACTCATCAAGTCGCTTGTTGATTAGCGCAATGTCCGCATCCGCAACATCGAGTTGCCGCTTTAAATCAGCAACTCCATCAGTCCGGCTAGCCCCCGGACTATCCGCCACCTGCATAGGAAAGGCGACACTCAATACCTGCGATTTTGATCCTCGGCACGCTGTCCCTTTCGACAACCTACCGAGTCTCAGGGGCTACTATCTATACAGGGCGCACCTTATGTGCAAAACTGTCAAAAAGGGGTGTCATTTTTACATACCTCAAACCCCGCCAGCAAACTTCTGACGGCATTATGCAATCCGCCTTCGGCGGACGAAATCCTTCCAATCACCATGCTCATCAATGCACGGTGATCTTCTAAGATGGACGCCCTCTCAAGCAGATCCTTCAGCTCCCCCGGCCGAACATTATTCGGCGCCGAACTCTTCGGCTCTGCCGGGCTCGGGGATACCCTCCGTGATGACACTTCAGGCTCGTCCGCCCTATCCGACGGCGCAGCGGACGGAGGCGTCTCGCTCTCCACCATCTCCGGACGAAGATCCCCCGAAGATGAGCTCATCTTAGAAGGTCGGAGATCCAAACTACAAGGTAAAAATTTCGGTTATCCTCAGAAGCACAAATAGGGATTTCTCTTATTACCAAGCTCTCCTTTTTCTACTTACGGCTCGCTGGAGGGCTGATCCTTTAAGGGAGACTGTGCGGCCGGGGCCTCCCCGGACGCAGGACCCTTTGGTGAAGATTTCTTCCCCCGCTTAGGGGCTTTGGCCTCCGGGTCTTCGGAGGCGTTCCTCTTCTCCCCCTGGAGGGTGGGATTCTCGATCCCCCCTCTTTCAAGAGCCTCATTGGACGACGCAGTAGCTCCTCTACTTTCCCCTTCGCTTTCTTTTGAAGGCGCAACCTCCAGCATCTTGACCAGCACGAGATCCGGCGCGGTCTCTGGGAGGGGGGCCGGACACCGTATCAGCTTTGCTTGCGCTATCCACTCCTGTTGAAGGCACGGGTTAAAAGGCGAATTGTAGAAAGGCAAACAAACGGTACTTCCGAACACTGAGCTACTTACTTGAGTATCCGGGCGATTGCAGCTTAGGCCGGCGTCCTCGATCAATTCTGGACACAACACCCGTGATCCGAAGAACAACTCGTACATCTCCACGGGTGTCTTACCCATAAAGTGTTGGAGAATCCGTGGTCCCTTCGGATTGAACTCCCATAGCCGGAGAGGACGGCGCTTGCAGGGCAGGAGACGCCTAATCAGCATAACCTGCATCACTACGACCAGATCGATCTCCCTTGGCTGGAGGTCTCGAATCCGGCCCTGCAATAGGGGCACGTCTTTTGACGGCCCCCAGTTGATCCCTTGGTTGACCCACGACATCAACCGTCGTGGAGGTCCCGAGCGGAATAAGGGCGGCGGCTTCTGCCTGCTGCCCTTTGGAGCGGTGATATAGAACCACTCCTGCTGCCACAAGCCAAGCTCCTCTTGGAAGGAGCCCTCAGGCCACGGGGCATCGGCCCTCCTGCATACGGCCGCCCCGCCGCACTCTGCTTGACGCCCCCCGATCATCTTTGGCTCCACATTGAAGGTCTTCAGCCACATGCCGAAGTGGGGGTGACGCGGAGGAAGGCTTCGCAGACGACAATAAATGTGGAAATATGGAGGATGGACTCCGGAGCCAAGTCATGGAATTCCAGCCCATAGTAGAACATGAGCCCTCTCACAGAAGGATCCATCGGGAAGCCTAAACCCCGACGGAGGTGGGACACAAAGACGATGTACTCGCCGGGCTCGGGGGTGGGGATGGCCTGCCCTTCGGCGGGCAACCTGTGCGAAATCTCGTAAGACAGGTACTTGGCCTCTCGCAGCTTTAGCACGTCCTCCTCCGTGATGGAGGAGGGCATCCACCGGCCCTGATGGTCGGAGCCGGACATTGTTGAAGGTCCGAGGCACTCGAATCTGGGGCTCTGGGTGTTGGAACTCGGGGAAAGGAGAAGATTCGATGGAGGATTGAAGAAAAGAAACGAGCCTTGGTCCTGTTATAAAGAGGGAGAATACCAAGAGCCGTCTCCGTGACCGTTCAGGACTCGCCTTCGATAGAGGAGGCGCGGTGACGGGCGCGGTTGGGTTACCCACGTCCGTATTGATGAGAATCCCAGAATAAGGGGAACACGATCTCTGCTTCGACAACACGTGCCAAGGAAACCGCTTCGCTAAACGCGCTGAGGTGGTATAATAAAAAACGATTCAAGTAAAGGCTTGGTAGTGGCGTGACGTCATGCTACATAATACGTTAGCAGATTGAGCTTGTGTACATATTATTCTCTCTACGGTGAAATGTGGAATTTATTTTGCAGAGCCGGACACTATCCTGGTGTTCACAATCTTCTATGGATTATTCGGAGGAGGAACCCGCCTTGCAATGCCGAACATTATGCGCGCCGGACTCATCGTCATTGAAGCCAGGTTCAGGGGCTACTGAGGGAGTCCTGGACTAGGGGGTGTCCGGACAGCCGGACTATCATCGTCCGCCGGACTCCAAGAATACGAAGGTACAAGATTGAAGACTTTGTCCCGTGTCCGGATGGGACTTTCCTTGGCGTGGAAGGCAAGCTTGGCAATACGGATATGTAGATCTCCTACCATTGTAACCGACTCTGTGTAACCCTAGCCCTCTCCGGTGTCTATATAAACCGGAGGGTTTTAGTCCGTAGGACACAACAACCATTACAACAATCATACCATAGGCTAGCTTCTAGGGTTTAGCCTCCTTGATCTCGTGGTAGATCCACTCTTGTACTACCCATATCATCAATATCAATCAAGCAGGAGTAGGGTTTTACCTCCATTGAGAGGGCCCGAACCTGGGTAAAAATATCGTGTCCCTTGTCTCCTGTTACCATCCGCCTAGACGCACAGTTCGGGACCCCCTACCCGAGATCCGCCGGTTTTGACACCGACAAGGAGTTGTTGCACTTTTCTTCTCTAGCTTGAGTCTGAGGCTAAAATTTTCCTCCCTTAGATCCTCATTCTCGAGCTCAAGTTTCATTGTCTTTTTGCATAGTGTTGCCTTGCTGTCCTGCAAAAAACATGGTGGGATAGATTGGACCTTAGGGAGGCTTGACTTCTTGAACTCCACATGCATATCACCAGGTTGAGGCAGTGGATCGTCCTCTTCATCAGAGCTTGTCTCCTGCTTCCTCTTTGGATCATAGTCTTCTTCTTCCTCTGTGGTCCAGCCATAATGTTCCACATCCCCATATACTTTTGGGTTTGCAATATAATCAGCCATGTAGCTCTCTCCCTCCGAATCTTGGGACGACATCTTGTTCCAAATCTGCAACAGGAAAAGCTCGAAACGAAAATAGAGGATATTTGCGTGATACGGTGGTCAAAACCTTCGGGAGTATATATAATTATTTTTTACCGACCAAAATACGTAACATACAAGAAAACGGAGTCCTGGAGGCACACGAGGTGCCCACGAGACAGGGGGCGCGCCCTACAGGGGGGCCCCTCCTCTCTCGTGGGAGCCTTGTGCCCCATTCAGACTACTTCTTTCTTCCTAAAATCTTTAAATAATCCAAAACTGATAAAAATTGCCATTAGAGCTGTTTTGGAGTCGGTTTACTTACCGTACCACGTACCTATGCCTTTTCGGAGTCTGGAACGTTCTGGAAAGTGTCTCTTATGTATTCCTCAGGGGTTATGGTTTCAATAATATTAGTTTCAACATTTATAGGATTACCTGAAATATAATGTTTAATTCTTTAACCGTTTACCACCCTCGGATTTGCGCCTTCGAACTTGTTGATTTTTATAGCACCAGAACGATAGACCTCCTCGATAACGTAGGGACCTTCCCATTTTGAGAGAAGTTTTCCTGCAAAAAATCTTAAATGAGAGTTGAACAATAACACACAATCTCCTACGTTAAACTCACGCTTCTATATCCTCTTATCATGCTAGCATTTGACTTTTTCTTTGAAAAGCTTGGCATTCTCATATGCTTGGGTTCTCCATTCATCAAGTGAGCTAATATCAAACAACCTCTTCTCATCGGCAAGTTTGAAGTCATAATTGAGCTCTTTAATAGCCCAATATGTTTTATGTTCAAGTTCAAGAGGTAAATGACATGCTTTTCCATAAACCATCTTAGACGGAGACATACCCATAGGATTTTTGTATGCAGTTCTATAGGCCCATGATGCATCATCAAGTATTTTGGACCAATTCTTTCTAGATCTATTCACAGTCTTTTGCAAAATTAATTTGAGCTCTCTATTGCTCAACTCTACTTGACCACTAGACTGCGAGTGATAAGGAGATGCGATTCTATGATTGACATCATACTTAGCGAGCATCTTACAGAAAGCACCATGAATAAAGTGTGAACCACCATCAGTCATAAGATATCTAGGGACTCCAAACCTTGGAAAAATAACTTCTTTAAGCATTTTAATAGAAGTGTTATGATCAGCACTACTAGTTGGAATAGCTTCTACCCACTTAGTAACGTAATCAACAACAACTAAAATATATGTATAACCATTGGAGGCAGGAAAAGGTCCCATATAATCAAAGCCCCAAACATCAAATGGTTCAATAACAAGAGAATAATTCATAGGCATTTCTTGACGTCTACTGATGTTACATATTCTTTGACATTCATCACAAGATAAGACAAACTTACGAGCATCTTTGAAAAGAGTAGGCCAATAAAAACCAGATTGTAGTACCTTGTGTGCAGTTCTATCTCCAGCGTGGTATCCTCCGTAGGATTCAGAGTGACACTTGCGTAGGATTTGTTCCTGTTCATGCTCAGGCACACAACATCTAATAATACCATCTACTCCTTTATAAAGGTGTGGATCATCCCAGAAGTAATGTCTTAAATCATAAAAGAACCTTTTCTTTTGCTGGTATGTGAAACTAGGCGGTATATATTTAGCAACAATGTAATTAGCATAATCCGCATACCAAGGAGCAGTACGAGAAGCATTGATGACTGCTAATTGTTCATCAAGAAAACTATCATTAACAGGCAGTGGGTCATCAAGAACATTCTCTAACCTAGACAGGTTGTGTGCAACGGGGTTCTCAGCTCCCTTTCTATCAATAATATGCAAGTCAAATTCTTGGAGCAAGAGAACCCATCTAATGAGTCTAGGCTTAGCATCTTTCTTTTCCATAAGATATTTAATAGCAGCATGATCAGTGTGGATAGTAACTTTGGAATCAACAATATAAGGTCTAAACTTATCACACGCAAACACAACTGCTAAGAATTCTTTTTCAGTGGTAGCATAATTTCTCTGGGCAGTATCAAGAGTCTTGCTAGCATAATGGATAACATTCAATTTCTTATCGACTCTTTGCCCTAAAACAGCCCCTACAGCATAATCACTAGCATCGCACATAATTTCAAAAGGTAAATTCCAATCAGGTGGCTGAACAATAGGTGAAGTGATCAAAGCTTTCTTAAGTGTTTCGAATGCTTCTACACAATCATCATCAAAGACAAAAGGAATATCTTTTTGCAATAAATTAGTCAGGGGCCTAGAGATTTTAGAAAAGTCCTTAATGAACCTCCTATAAAAGCCGGCATGACCAAGGAAACTTCTTATACCTTTTATGTCCTTGGGACATGGCATCTTTTCAATAGCATCAACTTTGGCTTTATCAACTTCAATACCTCTCTCGGAGATCTTGTGCCCCAAGACAATGCCTTCATTAACCATAAAGTGACACTTTTCCCAATTCAGGACGAGACTAGTCTCTTCGCATCTCTGTAAAAGTTGATCAAGGTTGCTCAAACAATCATCAAAAGAGGATCCATAGACGGAGAAGTCATCCATGAATACTTCACAAGTCTTTTCACAAAAATCAGAAATATAGCCATCATGCATCTTTGAAAGGTAGCAGGTGCATTACATAAACCAAAAGGCATACGTCTATAAGCAAAAGTACCAAAAGGGCAAGTAAAAGTAGTTTTAGATTGATCCCCCGCTGATACAGGTATCTAAGAGAAGCTAGAATAACCATCTAGAAAGCAAAAATGTGTGTTTTTGGATAGCCTCTCTAGCATTTGATCAATAAAAGGTAAAGGGTAATGACCTTTCTTAGTAGCTTTATTTAACTTACGAAAATCAATTACCATCCTATAGCCTGTAATAATTCTTTACGGGATCAATTCATCTTTATCATTAGGAACAACGGTAATACCTCCCTTTTTAGGGACACAATGGACAGGGCTTACCCATTCACTATCAGCAATGGGATAAATAATACCTGCCTCAAGGAGCTTTAGTATGTCCTTTCTTACCACTTCCTTCATTTTGGGATTTAATCGTCTTTGAGGATCTCTAACTGGTTTGGCATCTTTCTCCACTGAGATTTTGTGTTGACATAATGTGGGACTAATGCCCTTAAGATCATCCAGAGTATATCCAATAGCAGCTCGGTGCTTCTTCAGAGTTTTCAATAATCTTTCTTCTTCTTTCTCTGAAAGGTTAGCACTAATAATAACATGATATATTTCTTTTTCATCAAGATAAGCATACTTAAGATTATCGGGTAAAGGTTTGAGTTCAAACACGGGGTCACCCTTGGGTGGAGGGGGATCCCCAAGAATTTCAACGGGAAGGTTATGTTTCAGCATAGGTTCTTGTTTAAGGAACACTTCATCTATTTCTTCCCTTTCCTTCATAAACATATCGTTTTCATGATCTAGCAAATATTGTTCTAACGGATCAGTTGGTGGAACAGCAATGGAAGCAAGACCAATAATTTCATCCTTACTAGGTGGTTCCCTTTCACGAGGTTGTCTACTAAACTTGGCAAAATTAAACTCATGAGACATACCATCTATGCCAACAGTGAGAATATTCTTTTCACAATTAATCTTAGCACTAGTAGTATTCAAGAAGGGTCTACCAAAAATAATGGGACAAAAATCATCTTGTGGGGAACCAAGAACAAGAAAATCAGCAGGGAATTTAATCTTCCCACACAAGACTTCAACATCTCTAACAATCCCAATAGGTTTAATGGTGTCCCTATTAGCAAGCTTAATAGTAACATCAATGTCTTCTAATTCAACAGGTGCAATATCGTGCATAATTTCTTTATAAAGATCATAAGGTATCGCATTAGCACTAGCACCCATATCACATAAACCATGGTAACAATGATCTCCTATTTTAACAGAAATAACAGGCGTGCCTACAACAGGTCTACGTGTCTTAGTATCGGGTCTAGCAATATTAGCAGTTTCACCCAAGAAAGAGGTAACATGCCCATCTAAGTCCTCATCCAAAAGATCTTTAATCATAGCAATACCGGGTTCAACATTAATTTGCTCAGGAGGTGTATAGGTCCTACTATTACTCTTACGGACAACAGTCGAAGCTTTAACATGATCTTTTATCCTAACAGGAAAAGGAGGTTTTTCAACATAAGCAGTAAGAATAATGGGATCACTATATGTAATAGTCTTTTCTTCGACTGTAATGGGTGCAACTACTTTACCTTCAACAGGAGGATTATATTTAAACCACTTCTCTTTAGGGAGATCAACGTGAGTAGCAAAAGTTTCACAAAAAGTAGCTACTATCTCAGAGTCAACTCTATACTTAGAGCTAAATCCACGGAAAGCATCGGTATCCATAAAAGATTTAACACAATCAAACTTAGGTGTCATACCTGACTCCTTACCATCGTCGGAACCCCAATCTTCGGAGTTGCGTTTAATTCTTTCCAATAAGTCCCATTTGAAATCAATAGTCTTCAGCATATAGGAACCAGCACAGGAAGTATCGAGCAAGTTGCGATTATCAAGAGAAAGCCGAGCATAAAAATCCTGAATAATCATTTCCCGAGAGAGCTCATGATTGGGGCATGAATACAACATTGACTTAAGACTCCCCCAAGCTTGAGCGATGCTTTCTCCTTCGCGAGGCCAAACATTATATATGTAATTACGATCACGATGAACAAGATGCATAGGATAGAACTTCTGGTGAAATTCCAACTTCAATCGCTTATAATTCCAATATCTCGTATCATCACATAGCCTCTACCATGTCATTGCATCTCCCTTCAAAGATAAAGGGAAGACCTTCCTTTTGACAACATCATCAGGAATACCTGCAAGCTGAAATAATCCACAAACTTCATCCACAAAGATAAGGTGTAAATCGGGATGCAATGTTCCATCTCCTGTAAAAGGATTAGCTAGCAGTTTTTCTATCATACCCGAAGGAATCTCAAAGTGAATATTTTCATAAGGTTCGGTAGGTTGAGGAGCATCTCTTTGCTCTTCTGGTTGGGGTGAAGATACCCCAAATAAGCCCCTCAGAGGATTAGTTTCCATAGTGACAAGTAGCAGAAAATTTCAGCACACTATATAAATGTTTCCTTACCAAGTTCCACTCACCAAGAGCGCTACACTCCCTGACAACGGCGCCAGAAAAGAGTACTGATGACCCACAAGTATAGGGGATCTATCATAGTCCTTTCGATAAGTAAGAGTGTCGAACCCAACGAGGAGCAGAAGGAAATGATAAGCGGTTTTCAGTAAGGTTCTCTCTGCAAGCACTGAAATAGTAGGTGATAGATAGTTTTGTGATAAGATAAATAGTAACGAGCAAAAAGTAAATAAAGTAAATAAAGTGCAGCAAGGTGGCCCAATCCTCCATGTAGCAAAGGATAAACCTGGACAGATTCTAATAATGAAGAAGGAGCTCCCGAGGACACATTGGGAATTATCATCAAGCTAGTTTTCATCACATTCGTAAGATTCGCGTTCGGTACTTTGATAATTTGATATGTGGGTGGACCGGCACTTGGGTACTGCCCTAACATGGAAAAGCATCCCATTTATGATTAACCCCTATTGCAAGCATCCGCAACTACAAAAAGGAGTATTAAGGTAAACCTAACCACAACATTAAACATATGGGTCCATATCAACCCCTAATGAAGCAACGTATAAACTAGGGTTTAAGCTTCTGTCACTTTAGCAACCCATCATCTACTTATTACTTCCCTATGCCTTCCTCTATGCCCAAATAATGGTGAAGTGTCATGTAGTCGACATTCACATAACACCACTAGAGGAAAGACAACATACATCTCATCAAAATATTGAACGAATACCAAATTCACATGACTACTAATAGCAAGACTTCACCCATGTCCTCAGGAACAAACGTAACTACTCACAAAGCATATTCATGTTCATAATCAGAGGGGTAATAATATGCATAAAGGATCTGAACATATGATCTTCCACCAAGTAAACCAAATAGCATCAACTACAAGGAGTAATCAACACTACTAGCAACCCACAGGTACCAATTTGTGGTTTTGATACAAGATTGAATACAAGAGATGAATGTCACGCCCAATATGCGACCCTATCCAAAAGGAACTCGAAGGTCCCACCAAGGATAGACCCGCATATTGAGACGCTTTTGCAAGGTGGATATCATTACATCAACATTACATAATAGATGGGGATACATACAAAAGGCATACAATGCCACACGAATACAACATCACAACATACAAGAACAACATCCGACTACGGATGATACATAAACAGAAACTCAAACAATATCCACCCTGCTAGCCCAGGCTGCCGACCTGGAACCTATCCCCTGATCGAAGAAGAAGCAGAATAAGAACTCCAAACAAGCAAACATCGCTCTCACGTCAGGATCATCGCAACCTGTACCTGCAACTGTTGTTGTAGTAATCTGTGAGCCACGAGGACTCAGCAATCCCATTACCATGGGTATCAAGACTAGCAAAGCTTAATGGGAAAGGAAGGGGTAAAGTGGTGAGGTTGCAGCAGCGACTAAGCATGATATGGTGGCTAACCAACGCAAATAAGAGGGAGAAGAGAACAAGCGGAACGGTCGTGAAGCTAGCAATGATCAACAGGTGATCCTGAACACCTACTTACATCAAACATAACATAGAAACCGTGTTCACTTCCCGGACTCCGCCGAGAACAGACCATCACGGCTACACACGCGGTTGATGCGTTTTAATTCGGATCTGGCGTCAAGTTATCTACAACCGGACATTAGCAAATTCCCATCTGCCAGATAACCGTGGGCACGGCTCTCGAAAGTTTAAACCCTGCAGGGGTGTCCCAACTTAGCCCATGACAAGCTCTCGCGATCAACGAAGGAACAGACCTTCTCCCAGGAAGACCCGATCAGTCTCGGAATCCCGGTTTACAAGACATTTCGACAATGGTAAAACAAGACCAGCAAAGCCGCCCGATGCGCCGACAATCCCGATAGGAGCTGCACATATCTTGTTCTCAGGGCAACACCAGATGAGACATCCTACGAGTAAAACCAGACCTCAAGTTGCCCCGAGGGGGCCCCGCAGTCTACTCGGTTCGGACCAGCACTTAGACAAGCACTGGCCCGACGGGGCTAAAATAAAGATGACCCTCGAGAGAGCGACTCCCAAGGGAAAAGTATAGGTGGTGGTGAGGCAAATGGTAAAACCAAGGTTGGGCCTTGCTGGACAAGTTTTATTCAAAGCGAACTGTCAGGGGGGTCCCATAAATCACCCGACCGTGTTAGGAACGCAAAATCCGGGAACATAACACTGGTATGACGGAAACTAGGGCGGCAAGAGTGGAACAAAACACCAGGCATAAGGCCGAGCCTTCCACCCTTTACCAAATATATAGATGCATTAGTAAAATAAGAGATATTGTGATATCCCAACATAAACCCTGTCCACCATGGAGAAATCTTCAACTTCACCTGCAGCTAGCAACTCTATAAGAGGGGCTGAGCAAAGCGGTAACATAGCCAAACAACGGTTTGCATAGGAAAGGTGTCAAAGGTTAGAGGTTCATGGCAATATGGGATGGCTTGATAAACAGGTAATAGGTAGCGCAACATAGTGATAGAACGAAGCAACTAGCATAGCAATGATAGTAGTGAGATCCAGGGTAGCGGTCATCTTGCCTGAAATCCCGCAAGGAAGAAGAACGAGTCCATGAAGAAGATGAAGCCACGAAGACGAACCACACGTAGACGAACGAATCCTCACGATCGCAACGAAACAGGAACTAACAAGAAGAAGCACACGACATAGGTAAACACACCACACATGAACAAGGCATGATGCACAACAAGCATGATGCATGACCAAGCTACAATGAAGCTACTCATGGCAAGAGATGATGCAAATAAGAACAACACATCAAGGCAAGTTTAAATGAGGCCGAACAACATAAAACAATTCCGGTAAGTCCTCCTATGCAAATTTCGAAATTGGTCCAGAACTGAATAAACATTATGTTCAAGTTGTTAAACAGCAAATTAAAAAGCACCAAGAGGATCTACACGAAATTCTAGTCAAGTTACATATAAAGTTCATTAGATTCGGAGCTACGGCCTAGAAGATATGAGCAAAACAAGTTAAGCATGGCATTGATGCAAAATGCATACAAACATCAAGCAAACGCATCAAAACAAGGATGCAACATGATAATATGAAGCTACATGCAAAAACAAGCAAGTTACATATAGAGCACACTCAAAACGGAGCAACGGTGCAACACATGCACACTATACAAGTCATAACAACAATCTGTCCATAACAGCAACTAGGCATCTTGCAAGCATCAAAACAATAAGCTACAGCACCCCAACATAATAACAAAAGGCATGGGCACGAATTACAGGTAAAACATAACAAAACATGAACACTGAGCTATCTCCAGAAACAACTAGAACATGCTCCAAAACACATGGTAAGATGGCAAATAATAATAGTTTCAGACTTTGCAGAAATAACATCAGGTTGCAATGTTTAGAGCTATCAAACAACATGTTACAGGAACTTATCATGGCAAACAAAGGCATGGCATGATACTACTAAATGCATAGAACAACAGTCCCTTACTGACCATGTGCCAAAAAGGATCAGAAAAGATGATGGCACCCATGTAAACATGGCAAGTTATATTACAGATTCATACATGGCAGGAACAACAAGAAGTAGGCATGTTGGTGAGCTTGAACCACTCACTACAGAGCAATACATGGCATGGTAAGATAACCAACAGTAAGAAGGCATGTTTATGAAGCTAAGCATGGCAATAGCAAGGTCATAGGGTTCATGGATCACTAGGAAACAATCATTGAAACATTGAAGTTAATGTTAACAGGCTGACAGCAACATTTTTCAGCAACTTTAGAGCAAGATAACAACATGTTCCAGCAGGCTATAATTGCAACCAGTGGCATGAATGGATAGAGCAAGACATTTAGATCAAAACATGTTTATAGAGCATCTCCAGATTATGCATAGAATGATTAGTAGAAACATGTTAACATAGCAACAAAATATAACAGAATCTGCCAGGAAAACAGCAACAGCAAGTACCCTCCTTAACAAGCTTGATGCACTCAGCACACAACTCACAAAAATACATGGTTGGCACCACTAGAAAGAAGGCATGGCATAGATCAACACTCATGTAGACATCAACCTCATAGGATGCACACATCAATCATGGCAAAAATGATAAATGAGCAAGTTATAACAGTTTCAGCAGATTAACATCAACATGCACTCTTCCAACAATATTTCAGGCATCAAGATGAGCTCAAATGAAAATGATGCAATGGAATGAAATGAAGTACTTGTCGAGGCGAACAATTTGACATATTATGCGCACAAAACGGAGCAGTATGCATGGAGATACAGCAGGTCAAACATGGCATGATTATGTCAAAAAAATATGGGACTTAGTCAAAAAATCAACCTCTCGGGTCTGGATCTGGATCTGGGCCGCGTCGGATCGAGGCGGGCCGGACGTCTCGCCGGAGAGCTTGGGGGAGGAGGCCGCGGACAGCCGGGGCGACGGGGGCCGGAGGGCGGAGCCGCGGTGGCCGGAGCAGGGGCTCGGGTCACCGGAGAAGGGACGGGGCGGCGCGCTCTGGGCGCGGGCGGCGCAGGCGTGGGGTCGG
>NC_041391.1:49067134-49073645 GCF_002162155.2 Triticum dicoccoides
GCGGCGGCGACGCGGCCGGGCGGCGGCGCGGGCGAGGCGGACGCCTCGGGCCCGGTCGCGGTCGGGGCGGGCCTGGCCCGGGCCTGGGCGGGCCGGCGCAGGCGCGAGGAGAGAGAGGGAGGGCGCGAGCGAGGTGGCGCGGTGGGATTGGCTGGCGGCGGCGGCGCGGGTGACGTGGCACGCGCCCATTGGTCGGGCGACGTGGCTGGCTGGACGTGTCCAGCCGGGGGCGGACGCGTCCGGCGGCGGAGAGGGAAAGCTAGGGTTTCGTCTGCGAATTCATCCGTGAATTTTGGGGGAGGGGCTAGATTTATAGGTAGAGGGAGCTAGGAGAGTCCAAATGAGGTGCGGTTTTCGGCCGCGCGATCGTGATCGAACGACCGAGAGCATGGAGGGGAGTTTGCTGGGTTTTGGGCCACTTTGGAAGGGGTGTTGGGCTGCAACTCAAAGAGGCTTTTACGGTTACCCGGTTAACCGTTGGAGTATCAAACGACCTCCAAATGGCACGAAACTTGACAGGCGGTCTACAGGTGCTATACCAAGGCCGCTTGGCAAACCTCGGGCCATTCCGAGAAAGTTTAATACCCGCTCACAACAGAAGGCAAAAGGGGGACACCGGGGGAGATAGGAGCGCCGGATTGCAAAACGGACAACGGGGAAAATGCTCGGATGCATGAGACGAATACGCATGCAACATGAAATGCACATGATGACATGACAAAATGCAACACGCAAGCAAATGACATGGCAACGACGGCGAATAACTGGCGGACACCTGGCGCATCGAATCCGGGGCGTTACAACACTCCTCCACTAACAAGAGATCTCGTCCCGAGATCTTAGGACCGAGACGGAAGGGAAAAGGGATGAGGTGAAACAAGAACTCAAGAGAGGAAGCAAAGAATCGAGAGCACTCGAGAAGAAGAGATGAACGACGAGAATGACGAGAATCGAAAGCTGACGGAAACAGATAGACTATGAAACGACTCCGGTAACAAAAGGATGATAAGATAGAATGAAGGATGAAAGAATAAGATGAGCCTTGCGATGATTTCGATGGAGGTTCCGATGAGAAGGCCGAGGAAATTTGAACTCCGGAAAAGAAAAGATGAAAACACTTGGAACTAGAATTTATTCATCAAGAACAAACTCCGAAGGAAGGGATTAATCACTTGGATGAAATAAGAATAAGATTTATTGTACGTTTATCCTTCATCAAATTAAATTGATGACAAGCAATGTATTTTGCATACTACTTATTCTTGTTGAAAAGGATTAAGAAGTGACATATCTCAAACTTGAGAAGGTCTTCATGAACCACCGGTAGGATTGAAAGAACGAATGAATAAAATGATAATCAAGGAAAAAGAATCTGAAAGAACCACCGTTAGAATTCGGAAATGACTGTCGAAAGAGAAAGAATCACTGGGAAGAATTAAAAGAACAAATATGCTTGAGGGGATTTAGATGCAAAGAACAAAGAGATCGCGAACTGATTAAAGAACACTTGAACGAAGCACCGGGAGAATATAGAGACGACCGAAGCTGAAAACTTAGAACGAAGAAATCTTCCGAAAAGATGACCTCCGGATGATCGAGAGAGAAAGCAACTCCTGAAATGCTCCGGATGGATGAAAATAATTTGCATGACTAGAAACAATTTGATAGGATAACATCGAGCTAGCACCGCGAATCTCCGGGAGAATGGACAAGATTTAGAGGAAAACTCTTCTTCAATCTTCAAATGATGACGAGAAACACCACTAAAATTACTGAGATACTCCGGGAGACTCAAAAAGAGGAAGGGTTGAACCAAAGATGAAAAGAATTTCAAAGCGATCTTGGAGATGGCATCTGACTGATGAAATCCATTCTTACGTCACACTTGAAAAGAATTTGAGAATAACTCCGGGGAATTAGAAGAGTCAGGTAAGATCCTGGGAAAGACCTGTGGGTTAGGGGCCCACTGAAGAGAAAAACACCGTTGGAAAGAGATGTTGAACAGATAGATGATGCACCGGAATAATTGAAATATTTGAATGAGGTGACACCCTCGAATTAATTGAATGCAAACACGAATCTTTTGAGATGTCTTCATCACTTCGGAATGATAAACTAGCGAGAGGTGAACGAGCAGGGAAAACACTTGATCCGAGGAAAAGAATATGATCAACACCGAAAAACTTGAATTGAGTGCACCGAAAAGAAAAAGAGCTGAAGAATGACGAACGAGGCGAGAATTCACCGGTTGAGATAATTTAGGAAAGACTGAAGAGGCTCCGCACAAATGAAAATTGATGCTCGAAAGAGACTCAGGCTCCGGGAAGAAGAGGGTGGGAGGGCGGGAAAAACAAAGACAACTTGGAAGGGGAAACCGACGAATAACTTGAAGAGAAAACACCGGTTGAAATCATTGAAGAAAGAGAGCAAAGACTTCACACGAGTAGGATGGATACTCGATTACAGACTCCGGTTCCGAGAAGGAAAAGGGGTGGGCGGGTGGGAAAAGAAAACAACAGAGGATTGAACTTGACGACGATGAAGAGGCTCGAGTCAACTTGACGAGAAATGCACCGGATAAAAGAGCTGAGAACCAACGATCGGAAAACCAACTGCTTGAACCTAAAGAAAAAATTTGAAGGGGAAGAGGAATAGTTCAAAACACCTACATCAAGATTCCTCACCAGAGCGACAAAGGGGCTGAGGAGTAAAAAGAATTCCTACTCTCCGATATAACTAGACTCCGAAAACAGTTTTCTTCTAGACTCAACAACGGCCAAACTACACGATCAATCAAGGGGGGCTCCTAGGGTCGGTCGAGGCTCTGATACCAACTTGTCACGCCCAATATGCGACCCTATCCGAAAGGAACTCGAAGGTCCCACCAAGGATAGACCCGCATATTGAGACACTTTTGCAAGGTGGATATCATTACATCAACATTACATAATAGATGGGGATACATACAAAAGGCATACAATGCCACACAAATACAACATCACAACATACAAGAACAACATCCGACTACGGATGATACATAAACAGAAACTCAAACAATATCCACCCTGCTAGCCCAGGCTGCCGACCTGGAACCTATCCCCTGATCGAAGAAGAAGCAGAAGAAGAACTCCAAACAAGCAAACATCGCTCTCACGTCAGGATCATCGCAACCTGTACCTGCAACTGTTGTTGTAGTAATCTGTGAGCCACGAGGACTCAGCAATCCCATTACCATGGGTATCAAGACTAGCAAAGCTTAATGGGAAAGGAAGGGGTAAAGTGGTGAGGTTGCAGCAGCGACTAAGCATGATATGGTGGCTAACCAAAGCAAATAAGAGCGAGAAGAGAACAAGCGGAATGGTCGTGAAGCTAGCAATGATCAAGAGGTGATCTTGAACACCTACTTACGTCAAACATAACACAGAAACCATGTTCACTTCCCGGACTCCGCCGAGAAGAGACCATCACGGCTACACACGCGGTTGATGCGTTTTAATTCGGATCTGGTGTCAAGTTATCTACAACCGGACATTAACAAATTCCCATCTACCAGATAACCGCGGGCACGGCTCTCGAAAGTTTAAACCCTGCAGGGGTGTCCCATCTTAGCCCATGACAAGCTCTCGCGATCAACGAAGGAATAGACCTTCTCCCAGGAAGACCCGATCAGTCTCGGAATCCCGGTTTACAAGACATTTCGACAATGGTAAAACAAGACCAGCAAAGCCGCCCGATGCGCCGACAATCCCGATAGGAGCGGCACATATCTCGTTCTCAGGGCAACACCGGATGAGACATCCTACGAGTAAAACCAGACCTCGAGTTTCCCCGAGGGGGCCCCGCAGTCTACTCGGTTCGGACCAGCACTTAGACAGGCACTGTCCCGGGGGGGCTAAAATAAAGATGACCCTCGAGAGAGCGACTCCCAAGGGAAAAGTATAGGTGGTGGTGAGGCAAATGGTAAAACCAAGGTTGGGCCTTGCTGGACAAGTTTTATTCAAAGCGAACTGTCAGAGGGGTCCCATAAATCACCCGACCGCGTTAGGAACGCAAAATCCGGGAACATAACACCGGTATGACGGAAACTAGGGCGGCAAGAGTGGAACAAAACACCAGGCATAAGGCCGAGCCTTCCACCCTTTACCAAATATATAGATGCATTAGTAAAATAAGAGATATTGTGATATCCCAACATAAACCCTGTCCACCATGGAGAAATCTTCAACTTCACCTGCAGCTAGCAACGCTATAAGAGGGGCTGAGCAAAGCGGTAAAATAGCCAAACAACGGTTTGCATAGGAAAGGTGTCCAAGGTTAGAGGTTCATGGCAATATGGGATGGCTTGATAAACAGGTAATAGGTAGCGCAGCATAGTGATAGAACGAAGCAACTAGCATAGCAATGGTAGTAGTGAGATCCACGGTAGCGGTCATCTTGCCTGAAATCCCGCAAGGAAGAAGAACGAGTCCATGAAGAAGATGAAGCCACGAAGACGAACCACACGTAGACGAACGAATCCTCACGATCGCAACGAAACAGGAACTAACAAGAAGAAGCACACAACATAGGTAAACACACCACACATGAACAAGGCATGATGCACAACAAGCATGATGCATGACCAAGCTACAATGAAGCCACTCATGACAAGAGATGATGCAAATAAGAACAACACATCAAGGCAAGTTTAAATGAGGCCGGAACAACATAAAACAATTCCGGTAAGTCCTCCTATGCAAATTTCGAAATTGGTCCAGAACTGAATAAACATTATGTTCAAGTTGTTAAACAGAAAATTAAAGAGCACCAAGAGGATCTACACGAAATTCTAGTCAAGTTACATATAAAGTTCATTAGATTCGGAGCTACGGCCTAGAAGATATGAGCAAAACAAGTTAAGCATGGCATTGATGCAAAATGCATACAAACATCAAGCAAACACATCAAAACAAGGATGCAACATGATAATATGAAGCTACATGCAAAAACAAGCAAGTTACATATAGAGCACACTCAAAACGGAGCAACGGTGCAACACATGCACACTATACAAGTCATAACAACAATTTGTCCATAACAGCAACTAGGCATCTTGCAAGCATCAAAACAATAAGATACAACACCCCAACATAATAACAAAAGGCATGGGCACGAATTACAGGTAAAGCATAACAAAACATGAACACTGAGCTATCTCCAGAAACAACTAGAACATGCTCCAAAACACATGGTAAGATGGCAAATAATAACAGTTTCAGACTTTGCAGAAATAACATCAGGTTGCAATGTTTAGAGCTATCAAACAACATGTTACAGGAACTTATCATGGCAAACAAAGGCATGACATGATACTACTAAATGCATAGAACAACAGTCCCTTACTGACCATGAGCCAAAAAGGATCAGAAAAGATGATGGCACCCATGTAAACATGGCAAGTTATATTACAGATTCATACATGGCAGGAACAACAATAAGTAGGCATGTTGGTGAGCTTGAACCACTCACTACAGAGCAATACATGGCATGGTAAGGTAACCAACAGTAAGAAGGCATGTTTATGAAGCTAAGAATGGCAATAGCAAGGTCATAGGGTTCATGGATCACTAGGAAACAATCATTGAAACATTGAACTTAATGTTAACAGGCTGACAGCAACATTTTTTAGCAACTTTAGAGCAAGATAACAACATGTTCCAGCAGGCTATAATTGCAACCAGTGGCATGAATGGATAGAGCAAGACATGTAGATCAAAACATGTTTACAGAGCATCTCTACATTATGCATAGAATGATTAGTAGAGTTAACATAGCAACAAAATATAACAGAATCTGCCAGGAAAACAGCAACAGCAAGTACCCTCCTTAACAAGCTTGATGCACTCAGCACACAACTCACAAAAATACATGGTTGGCACCACTAGAAAGAAGGCATGGCATAGATTAACACTCATGTAGACATCAACCTCATAGGATGCACACATCAATCATGGCAAAAATGATAAATGAGCAAGTTATAACAGTTTCAGCAGATTAACATCAACATGCACTCTTCCAACAGCATTTCAGGCATCAAGATGAGCTCAAATGAAAATGATGCAATGGAATGAAATGAAGTACTCGTCGAGACGAACAATTTGACATATTATGCGCACAAAACGGAGCAGTATGCATGGAGATACAGCAGGTCAAACATGGCATGATTATGTCAAAAAAATATGGGACTTAGTCAAAAAATCAACCTCTCGGGTCTGGATCTGGATCTGGGCCGCGTCGGATCGAGGCGGGCCGGACGTCTCGCCGGAGAGCTTGGGGGAGGAGGCCGCGGACGGCCGGGGCGACGGGGGCCGGAGGGCGGAGCCGCGGTGGCCGGAGCAGGGGCTCGGGTCACCGGAGAAGGGACGGGGCGGCGCGCTCTGGGCGCGGGCAGCGCAGGCGTGGGGTCGGGCTCCGGCGAGCCTGGGTGGCCGGCGCCACGGCGGCGAGGAGGCGGGCGGCGGAGCGGAGGAGG
>NC_041391.1:49073820-49101156 GCF_002162155.2 Triticum dicoccoides
AGGTGCGAGGAGAGAGAGGGAGGGCGCGGGCGAGGTGGCGCGGTGGGATTGGCTGGCGGCGGCGGCGCGGGTGACGTGGCACGCGCCCATTGGTCGGGCGACGTGGCTGGCTGGACGTGTCCAGCCGGGGGCGGACGCGTCCGGCGGCGGAGAGGGAAAGCTAGGGTTTCGTCTGCGAATTCATCCGTGAATTTCGGGGGAGGGGCTAGATTTATAGGTAGAGGGAGCTAGGAGAGTCCAAATGAGGTGCGGTTTTCGGCCACGCGATCGTGATCGAACGACCGAGAGCATGGAGGGGAGTTTGCTGGGTTTTGGGCCACTTTGGAAGGGGTGTTGGGCTGCAACTCAAAGAGGCTTTTACGGTTACCCGGTTAACCGTTGGAGTATCAAACGACCTCCAAATGGCACGAAACTTGACAGGCGGTCTACAGGTACTATACCAAGGACGCTTGGCAAACCTCGGGCCATTCCGATAAAGTTTAATACCCGCTCACAACAGAAGGCAAAAGGGGGATGCCGGGGAAGATAGGAGCGCCGGATTGCAAAACGGACAACGGGGAAAATGCTCGGATGCATGAGACGAACACATATGCAACATGAAATGCACATGATGACATGTGAAAATGCAACACACAAGCAAATGACATGGCAACGACGGCGAATAACTGGCGGACACCTGGCGCATCGAATCCGGGGCGTTACAATGAACTAGGATTTTGAGAGGAGATGGTGCTGGTGAAGATGTTGATGGAGGTTTACCCCCTCTCGATGAGAGGATCGTTGGTGATGACGTTGGTGATGATTTCCCCCTCCTGGAGGGAAGTGTCCCCAGCAGAACAGCTCCGCCAGAGCCCTAGATTGATTCCGCCAAGGTTCCGCCTCGTGGTGGCGGAGTTTCGTCCCGTAAGCTTGCCCACGATTTTTTCCAGAGGGAAAGTGATGATATAGCAGAAGATGGACGCCGGAGGCCCACCAGGGGGCCCAGGAGATAGGGGGCCGCGCCCTAGGGGGGGGCCTGTCTTCTGGACAGGGTGTGGGCCCCCTGGCCTATTTCTTTTTCCCATAAATTCTTATTAAATCCAAAAAGTTGTTTCGTGGAGTCTCAAGTCTTTTGGAGTTGTGCATAATAGGTTTCCAACGTTTGCTCCTTTTCCAGCCAGAATTCCAGCTGCCAGCATCCCCCCTCTTCATGGTAAACCTTGTAAAATAAGAGAGAATAGCCATAAGTATTGAGATATAATGTGTAATAACAACCCGTAATGCAATAAATATTGATATAAAAGCATGATGCAAAATGGACGTATCACATACTCGCATTGGTCATCAAGACATTGGGTTGAAACTGAAACTATCAGCAATTCCAATAGTTTATGATTATTATGATGCTAAATTCTAACAACATGTGGATGTTATGTGCACTACAAGTGACACAGGAAAGCTAATTTTAAGGCTCGCACACCTTAAAGTCTACGCTGAGCCACTCAGACTCCTTGAATGCATCAAGTTGAGGTAAGTGGCTCTTCCCATCCATTGACTAGACTATTCAGGTATTTCATGGTTCTACAAGACATATCTACATGATGGTCTTAAGTGTATGCTTTATTCACACAAAACCATCGTCTCATTATCCTGACATCAATTTCAAGCAAATCGAATGGATAACATTGCAGAATTCTCCTTGAGTGCCTTCTATGGCCCTTGGATTGAAGTTTAGCAATTTGTCTTAATGTCTAGACTCAAAATGGTTTGGTAGAATCCTATCCAAAGAGTTAAGCTCATTGCATTATCTTTACTTTGGAATTGCAACTTACCAACTTTACGTTGGAGTCATGAAGTTTTACACGCTCATGACAGAACTGCATAATATTATTCCCCTCTATCTTTGATATGTGGTTATCTACCAAGTATTTCCTATCTGCGGTAATTCGGTTTCATACCGATATCACCACCCAGCATACATCATTGGCCCCTCAACATATAGTTGGGATCTATCTAAGGAATAACTGTATTTCCGTCAATACCTCAAGCCCCCCGCATGGGGGGGGGAGTTATTTAAGGCCAGTATGCTAATTCAATGAGGAACATTTCCAGGCATTAGGGGGAGATTTCAAGTACCATAAAGAATGCCAGGAAATTAGTGGAATGTTCAACACATTTCTGCCTCAAGTCCACATACTCAAAGATCTGAACCATGCGTTCAGAAGATTTGCAACACATTGCAAATACCCTGCCAGATTCATTTACTGACTATAAATGTGTCATACAATCCTAGAATCCTGAAAAATATGTCGGAAAGAGTGGAGGTACCAACTAAAATCACCCAACTCCCCATTCAAAGCAACAGGGGAGAAGTACGACAATAGTACATCAGGATTCAGCTTCTCACAAGCAAGGATATCAAGGCCTGTGAATCAGTAAATGCAAGTTAACTTCACATTGACAGACACCTGATGGGTAGTATACACCCAGTGGACGGGAAACCTCCACCAACCCAGGTCATAGTGCACAAAATGACTGGGACATCGGAATACCCGGCTCAATCGCATTGGGAAATCGCGAGCAGTCACTATGGGTAACGATATTTCCATCAACTATATATTGATATATAGATTCTAGAGAAACATATAACCGAAAGTCTACAATTGTCGGCATACATTTCTCAACTAGATTGAAAAAACCTTTCAAGTGATTTAGATCCAAAGACCATGGCCATGGCAAAGTGTGAACAACACTCGGACTGAACTCAAGCAAAGGGTATAATCTAGGTAGAAATGATCTTGCTCAATAATGCAAAGGTATTCATAAGCAATACCTAAACCAGTTTTCTTCTGGAAACAGAATTGAGAACAAGGAGGTGGTGAAACAAAGAGCAAGTATTGTAGCACAAGGGTTCACGCAGATACCCAACTATTCTCCAGAGGTGGAATCTCTTTTCGATATTTATATCATTGGCAGTTCAAAATCATTTATCTCTGCAGTTGATAGATGTAGTGATTACATATCCATGTAGACCACTAGATTCAGATATTGATGGTTCCCGGCGGAACCTCAATTTTGAATCGAAGCACAAAATGCAACATACATCGTGTAAAATCAATAAGTCACGATATGATTTATTATTATCGCCGGTACATTTGGTACAACCGACGTAGTGAGTTCCTTATTCACAAGGATTACTCTTACAATGATGATTATCTATGTTTGTGTGTCTACAATGAAGACACGTGTAATCATCTAAATGACGGAGTTTAAAATGAAGGATTTGGGTGAACCAAAATACCGCTCATTACTACAACTTGAGCACCTTCATACATTATGGTATACTATGTTGTCTATATCCAAAATATATTGGAGAAATTCATTATGGACAAATCTTATCCATCCATAACGCTCATGGTAGTTCATTCTCTAGATATAGAGAAAGATCTATTTAGACCAAGCAATGATGGAAATAAGATACTAAGACTCAACGTTCCATAATGCCATTGGATCCACCAAACACAACTGGTTGGTACTCAAGAATATCTTTTGATATCTCCAAGGCATTAAACATCTTGTCCTAGTTTTTCAGTTTCACAGAAATGTGAACACCGATATCATTGGATACATCAATCAAATCCCCACTATGTCAGATTGTAGACAAGTTTAGTCTTCCTACTAGGTGTGGTAGCCCTCTCATGAAGAGTCTTCGAAACAGACCTCATGGCTACATCCACCAACCATTATCTTAATGTTGCTTTTGTTGCCCGGATGCAAACATGTTACGTAATAAGCAATATCACTATATTGCATATCTTGCAAGTCAAATCATGTGACTGAGTTGTTTACCAAGTCTCTACCAACTTCTACATGCCATAAATATGTTCATGGAATTGGTATGTGATGGCTTTGGAATTTGCAAGAATCAAGGGGAGTATCTTCCTGAATTGTTCATGTTCAATGCATCATATTATACTCTTTTTCCCTTCATGAGTTTACTATACAGGTTCTCATAAAGGTTTTTAATGAGGTAATATCAACATGAGATCATATGTCGTACTTTTCATTTTCCCCACCGGGGTTTTTAGGGAAGTATATACGCCATATTTATTGTCCTCCAAACTCAATGGGTTTTCTCGTATTAAGTTAAAAGAGACAATAACCATTATATGTTGCATAGTTTTCTCCTTATTTTTCCCCATTGGGTTTGAAGGAGTTTTGGCAACATATCAAACACTATACTCCTCACATTTTTTCCACAGGGTTTTTGGAGGAGAACTTAATCAAGATGATGGATCCTTATGCAGTCAAGCGGTGATTAGGGGGAGTGTTAAGAATAACTAATCCTAGATTAATTAAGGGATAATCCCCACTTGTCAGACACATGTAATCCCACCCCGTGGGAACCGTCGTTGCGGTTATTCCTGGAGCGTCGCCTCCGGAACCGACATATGTATCGCGTCCGCTCCTGTTGTATATAAGGATCCGCTTCCATCAATAAAGACAAGAGTTGATTCGCTTTAACCTTCTAACACTACAACCATAATTTTCTTATCCCTCTCGTTCCCCTAAATGCTCCTAGTCACTGAATTATATACACCAAATAAACCCCTTTGCACGTCGTTAATGACCAAAAAAAGTTGATGCTGGCTATGTTCTCTGATGTCAGCATGATATCATATATAGTGATTAGCATGAACGAATCCCTTTGACTCATGCGTACTCCCTTTGGAAAGAAATATAAGAGCGTTTAGATAACTAAAGTTGTGATCTAAACACTCTTATATTTCTTTAAAGAGGGAGTATAAATTAAGAAGTGCAAGATAAAGAAATGCTGGTCCTTGATTTGTTGTTGACACTTATATTCTTTAGAGAGGAAGTATAAATTAAGAAGTGCAAGATAAAGAATGCTGATCCTTGATTTGTTTTTGACGACAGCATGCCATCATTACCTTGTAGTTATGATACAAATTGGATCTTTCATACAGAGTTGGAGGCTTGCTCCTTTGATCCGCACACGCTTAAACACAAAGAGCATGTATATGATTTGTCTCCGGATTTCAACTCGTGCTTGGCCAACAAATATGGTCTGATCGGGACATCGGGTAGAGCAAAAGACAAGTTTGCTAATACGCCTGGAGGAAATGCCTTTGATTAGGGCATCTACAACAGCGACCAGTAATTTTCCACCCGCAATTTGTTGGAATTCCGCCTTCAGACTAGATTACATCAGATACGAGGGACACACGCGCACAAAAAAATGACAGCCAAGGGCCCTTGTCGTGCCTTTTTTTCTCTTTATTTTCTTGTTTCTCAACTCACGGTATTACAAATCGGATGCACCGGTGTGCATATATATAAACGACCTCACGAGCTATAGCTATCTAACCTAAACCGACTCAAACAACTACTCCTGGCCAGACAGACGTTGGAACATAACTAGGACACGGCCAGCATGCATGCTAATTCCTAATACTACACGGCTTGCAAACCAGTCACCCACGTACATCTCAACTTACCTAGTTAATTATCCGGCCAGCTTGATCACGATTACACCAAACTAACTCAGGCATTGTTTGGATTATCCCAACAATCACCCCTAATCCGAACATCTGTCTCTTTATCCGACAACACACGAGATGCGCAGACGACCACCTGTTCATCTTGTCAGGCTGGCTGCCTCCGGTGACGCAACTTACCAGACTGCAACTTCGCTCTCCTTGCAATGATGATCACTACTTCATCTCACCGCAACTTCGTTTGCATACCAACTCATAGATTTTAACCAATGAATACCCGGACTACCAGCCACGCTGTCACATCTTAGCGTGTTACATGCAGACTAAACACATAGCCTTATGCATGAACTCAACTTAACTGGTGCGCGTCCATCTTCACGTCGATCTTCATCTTCTTATCGGTTGAATGCACGCGGGGAGGCACAACTCTTCACCCACCACATCTCCACTTTCCCATCATTGTTGGTGACACAACTTACCAAACAACGCTCCCTGTCGAGCGGCAACGCAACTCGCCATATACGTGCAACTCAACTTCACCGTATATGAACTCGCCGGAACTCCATGATCACGAACGGAAACGCAAGGCACAATTTACTTTTTCCATCCACTCTAACTCTTAATTCTCATCCGCCAGTGACGCGTCTCAACTACAGCAGATGACTCACACCCCCGAATTCTTGGACGCACCATACAAGAACTCATGCACACCTCGACGATAGCCCACATGTTTGCCGTCACCACCTTGCTCTCATTTGCGATGATATCGATGGTTTCCCTGGTGTCGCAACTTTGGCACCTCCATAACCATCACCGATCACCAATGCCTTGTCGACGACAGCATGTCGCCCTCCTCCAGGTCGTTCCGCCGAACGACAATCACGAGCCGCCTCGCTTACGACAGTTTCCTCGCCACCTTCTCCCCGTCGCTACGCCGAGCAAAGATCACCCGATCCTCCTCGTACGTCGCTACCCGAACGACTATTGCCTGCTCCACCTCGTCGCTGCACCACCCTGCCACTATATCGCCCGCTCTTCCTCGTTGCTATACCACCGAACGACTATATGGCCCGCCCCGAGGCGCTAGTAGGTCGCCACCCCGAGGCAAGCGCAACTGTACTGGAACCTTGCTCTAGAGACCAATTGTTGGAATTTCGCCCTCAGGATCGATTACATCAGATACGAGGAACACACACACAAAAAAAAATGATAGCCAAGGGCCCTTGTCGTGCCCTCTTTTCTCTTTATTTTTTTGTTTCTCAACTCACGGTGTGACAAATCGGATGGACTGGTGTGCATATATATAAATGACCTCACGAGCTATAGCTAGCTAACCTAAACCGACTCAAACAACTAATCCTGGCCGGACACACGTTGAAACATAACTAGGACATGGGCAGCATGCATGCTAATTCCTAATACTACACGGCTTGCAAACCGGCCACCCCACGTACATCTCAACTTACCTAGTTAATTATCCAGCCAGCTTGATCACGATTACACCAAACTAACTCAGGCATTGTTTGGATTATCCCAACACAATCGTCCATGGACAGAGGACCAGTCCGTGGACATCTATACATGAAATCACCATCCAACCCTGTTCGCATACCTTTCAAACACTTTTTTAACAAACCAGATGAAATTCATGCAAAGACAGTGAAATTCATACAAATCGCACGAAAACGTTTACATTTTGGACATATCTTTTAACTAAAAATGATACTAGAGTAACATAAAACTACTCAGCGCCGGCGAATAGCCACTCCGGCGACCTGGATAGCCTTGACTAGTCTACTGCCGGCCGCAATGGATTTCCATTGCCGTCCCCATGTCCCGTAGCTGTGAGCCCTGGAGGTATATGCTTTAGCACAAAGAGCGGCTCGCTTCCCTACCGCTCATCGGAGTGGAACAACCGGTTGATGCTTTTGCCGGTGGGGAAGGGTCCCTACACTGCATGGATAGGAGTTGGTTTTGGGTAGGGGAAGACGGTGGCCTGCCAGAGGGCAAGACATCGGGTGTGTACTCCGGCGTCACCTTGGCGTGGCATTCATGGGACCCAAGTGGCAGCGGCTCCTCGATGATGGCAGCGAGCGTGGACGTGCTGGCCACCACCTAGTCGATGTCCGCGCAGCCCGTTTCTTTCTCTGCAGGCAGGGAGTGGCTACACGCACGTTGACATCATATGACGCGGTCGCAGGCAAGGGAGGGGCGGTACGACACGGCACCGTCGACGGCAGCCACGATGCCCATGCAGCCGTGCTCCCCGCTGGTGCCGACCTGTAACAACTCGCCACTCCTCAGTTCATGACCGGCTGGCTCGATGGGCCACCCAACCGTTTTTATGCCAGAATACTCTTCTTCCTACTCGTGGGATCCCATGAACAAAACTTCTCAAGGAGGATAATGGTGAGTGGAGGTATGGTACGGTTCTTGCCCGACATCTGACATTGTTTAAATAGCGGGCGAACACGAGAAGCCAACCAATGTTCTGTTTATTGCCGGCCGGCTCGCAAACGGACATGTGGTTGGAGTAGGTATCCTGGCACGCACACGGGTTTAATGAAGGAAGGCGGGCAGTCTGCAGCCGTTTGAATGGGGCGAGTATGCATGTTCAGCATGGCGTATAGCGCCCTCAGCCAGTGCGCAGCTTCCATTGCGGAGGCAGTAAGGGATGCGTACGCTCTGCAGTGGAGTGAATGCGGGCAGCTGGTGCAGGGCGGGAACACGTGCGGGCATGGGAGGAGGCGGTTTGGATGGGCACGTGTGATAAGAAGCAGTCATGGGTGCTGTCCGGACACCCGCAAAGCCCGCCTCCCTCACGTTTGTCTTCGGTTTGTGGGAGAAAGTATGTCCGGACCGTCCTATGGACCAATACAGGCCCGCATTGGATGGCACAACACGTATGGACCATGTAGTCCGGATGGTTGCAGATGGTTTGATGGTCGGTGTTGGATATGCCCTTAGCGCTTATGAATCCATTGTGTTTTTCTAATCATAAAAAGCACTTATGACAAGTTATAATGAAAGACACGTATATATGTTAGGTTCGGACTCCAACTTTCCCGTTGCATATGAATTTTTCTGATCCAACCCATACCAATAGAGTGAGGCTAGCGTCGTTTTTCTAGAAACTCGCGGGATAAGAAGACATGCATACATATTATTTCAAGGAAATCACATCCACTATTTTTAACTTAATTTTTCTTATTTTAATAATATAATAGATCATTTGTATTTTTAATTCAAGCAATTAACGTGTAACTTTTATTGTAATCTAAGGATATTGTTTGGATTTTACTTTCAAATATTTGAAATGGCCATGATGGAATCACATCCATTTATTTTATTATTGTTTGAATTTGATCCGAAAGATAAATAATGAGTAGAGGTCATGTCAACTTTTCCTAGAATTTGCTAATCAAAATATAATTTCTATCTTAATACAATCCATTATTTAACTACTCTATAGATTTTTATTTAAAAACATATATTTTTAGCACGCATAAAAAACATAACATGTATCTTTCCACACAAACTATAGGTTGTCATGAAAACTCATGCCATGCCATAGCCTCCCTCCGACCCTGCCAACATTGTTGCAGCTGCACTCGCAAGCCTTAGCGTGGATGATCATTTATATGATTTGCGTAAAACAAACTAAGATCTACAAACGAATAGAAGCTAGAACATAACTTGGCATGCACACACATTGCAAGCCATACTAAGCTGAAAAGTGTCAATAACTTGTACGACATATACAACACTGAAGACAAGTAAAAGCAATTTGATGAGTCAAGGTCTATCAAAGCAAGCTACATTACTACTCTAATCTATCTTAACAGGTCACACATGATTACAATCTTTTTTGTGTGCAAGTCAAGCTTATCTATTTTACACGTAACAACTTGTAGAACATTACAAAATTGATGTTTGCTAATAACTTCTAGAACACTACAACACTTGACATGTAAAAGGAATTTGATGAGTCATGACCTACTAAAGCAAGTTACATTACTAGTCTCATCTATCTTAATAGGCCACACAAGATTACAAACTAAGTTCTGTGCAAGCAATGCTTATCTAGTTTACACGTAACAACTTGCATAACATTACAAACTTAGTTTCAAAAAATTAAGCAATCTAGATTAGTGTTTATTCGTAAAGTGAATAAGATGAGTCATGTGTGTTACCACACCTTTTTTGTTGTGGAATGATAGTGCCACAAAACACAACATACCAAAAATTGATTTCGGGAAGCATCCAAGCACTTTCCAGGCAAGCAAATGCCAATTGTGAAAGAGATCATACCATGGAAGCTATAAATAGGCATGTAGCATGATGACCATCCTTCGTCATTCATCATTCTCATAAGTAGAGTGTATCATTCAAGCCAAGCAAGCAGTGGTCAATACAAATCCACCATGAAGACCTTTCTCATCCTTTCCCTCCTTGCTATCGTGGCGACCACCGCCACAACTTCAGTTAGAGTTCCAGTGCCACAATTGCAGCCGCAAAATCCATCTCAGCAACAACCACAAGAGCAAGTTCCGTTGGTGCAACAACAACAATATCCAGGGCAGCAACAACCATTTCCACCACAACAGCCATATCCGCAGCCGCAACCATTTCCATCACAACAACCATTTCCGCAGCCGCAACCATTTCTGCCACAACTACCATATCCGCAGCCACAACCATTTCCACCACAACAACCATATCCACAACCGCAACCACAGTATCCGCAACCACAACAACCAATTTCACTGCAACAAGCACAACAAGCACAACAACAACAACAACAACAACAACAACAACAACAACAACAACAACAACAACAACAACAACAACAACAACAACAACAACAACAACAACAACAACAACAACAACAAATCCTTCAACAAATTCTTCAACAACTTTTGCAACAACAACAACTGATTCCATGCAGGGATGTGGTCTTGCAACAACACAACATAGCGCATGCAAGCTCACAAGTATTGCAACAAAGTAGTTACCAACTGTTGCAACAATTATGTTGTCAACGGTTGTGGCAGATCCCCGAGCAGTCGCGGTGCCAAGCCATCCACAATGTCGTTCATGCTATTATTCTGCAACAACAACAACAACAACAACAACAACAACAACAACAACAACAACAACAACAACAACAACAACAACAACAACCGTCGAGCCAGGTCTCCTACCAGCAGCCTCAGCAACAATATCCATCGGGCCAGGGCTCCTTCCAGCCATCTCAGCAGAACCCACAGGCCCAGGGCTTTGTCCAGTCTCAACAACTTCCCCAGTTCGAGGAAATAAGGAACCTAGCACTGCAGACGCTACCGGCAATGTGCAATGTCTACATCCCTGCATATTGCTCGACCACCATTGCGCCATCTGGCATCTTCAGTTCTAAATGAGAAGAGAAGAACTTGTACTAGATATATGAAACACCGTTTCCTTAGTCCATGGTTTCGTCGTTGTAGCGGTGAAAAAATAAAGTGACATGCACAGAAAAATGACAGCCAAGGGCCCTTGTCGTGCCCTTTTTTCTCTTTATTTTCTTGTTTCTCAACTCACGGTATTACAAATCCGATGCACCGGTGTGCATATATATAAACGACCTCACGAGCTATAGCTATCTAACCTAAACCGACTCAAACAACTACTCCTGGCCAGACACACGTTGGAACATAACTAGGACACGAGCAGCATGCATGCTAATTCCTAATACTACACGGCTTGCAAACCGGTCACCCCACGTACATCTCAACTTACCTAGTTAATTATCCGGCTAGCTTGATCACGATTACACCAAACTAACGCAGGCATTGTTTGGATTATCCCAACAATCACCCCTAATCCAAACATCCGTCTCTTTATCCGACGACACACGAGACACGCAGTCGACCACCTGTTCATCTTGTCAGGCTGGCTGCCTCCGGTGACGCAACTTACCTGACTGCAACTTCGCTCTCCTTGCAATGATGATCACTACTTCATCTCACCGCAACTTCGTTTGCATACCAACTCATAGATTTTAACCAACGAATACCCGGACTACCAGCCACGCTGTCACATCTTAGCGTGCTACATGCAGACTAAACACATAGCCTCATGCATGAAATCAACTTAACTGGTGCGCGTCCATCTTCACGTTGATCTTCATCTTCTCATCGGTTGAATGCACGCAGGGAGGCACAACTCTTCACCCACCACATCTCAACTTTCCCATCATTGTTGGTGACACAATTTACCAAACAACGCTCCCTGTCCAGCGGCAACGCAACTCACCATATACGTGTAACTCAACTTCACCGTATATGAACTCGCCGGAACTCCTTGATCACGAACAGAAACGCAAGGCACAATTTCCTTTTTCCATCCAGTCTAACACTTAGTTCTCATCCGCCAGTGACGCGTCTCAACTACAGCAGATGACTCACACCCCCGAATTCTTGGACGCACCATACAAGAACTCATGCACACCTCGACGACAGCCCGCATGTTTGCCGTCTACACCTTGCTCTCATTTGCGATGATATCGATGGTTTCCCTGGTGTCGCAACTTCTGCACCTCCATAACCATCACCGATCACCAATGCCTTGTCGACGACAGCATGTCGCCCTCCTCCAGGTCGTTCCGCCGAACGACAATCACGAGCCGCCTCGCTTACGACAGTGTCCTCGCCACCTTCTCACCGTCGCTACGCCGAGCAAAGATCACCCGGTCCTCCTCGTACGTCGCTCCCCGAACGACTATTGCCTGCTCCACCTCATCGCTGCACCACCCAGCGACTATATCGCCCGCTCTTCCTCGTCGATGTACCACCGAACGACTATATGGCCCGCCCTGAGGCGCTAGTAGGTCGCCACCCCGGGGCAAGCGCAGCTGTACTGGAACCTTGCTCTAGAGACCAATTGTTGGAATTTCGCCCTCATGATCGATTACATCAGATATGAGGAACACACGCGCACAAAAAAATGATAGCCAAGGGCCCTTGTCGTGCCCTCTTTTCTCTTTATTTTCTTGTTTCTCAACTCACGGTGTTACAAATCTGATGCACCGGTGTGCATATATATAAATGACCTCACGAGCTATAGCTAGCTAACTTAAACCGACTCAAACAACTACTCCTGGCCGGACACACGTTGGAACATAACTAGGACACGGGCAGCATGCATGCTAATTCCTAATACTACATGGCTTGCAAACCGGCCACCCCACGTACATCTCAACTTACCTAGTTAATTATCCGGCCAGCTTGATCACGGTTACACCAAACTAACTCAGGCATTGTTTGGATTATCCCAACACAATCGTCCATGGACAGAGGACCAGTCCGTGGACATCGATACATGAAACCGCCATCCAACCCTGTTCGCATATCTTTCAAACACTTTTTTAACAAACCAGATGAAATTCATGCAAAGACAGTGAAATTCATACAAATCGCACGAAAACGTTTACATTTTGGACATATCTTTTAACTAAAAACGATACTAGAGTAACATAAAACTACTCAGCGTCGGCGAATAGCCACTCCGACGACATGGATAGCATTGACTAGTCTACTGCCGGCGGATCTCCATTGCCGTCCCCATGTCCCGTAGCTGTTAGCCCTGGAGGTATATGCTTTAGCACAAAGAGCGGCTCGCTTCCCTACCGCTCATCGGAGTGAAACAGCCGGTTGATGCTTTTGCCGGTGGGGAAGGGTCCCTACACTGCATGGATCGGAGTTGGTTTTGGGTAGGGGACGACGGTGGCCTGCCAAAGGGCAAGGCATCGGGTGCGTACTCCGGCGTCACCTTGGCGTGCCATTCATGGGACCCAAGCGGCAGCGGCTCCTCGATGATGGCGGCGAGCGTGGACGTGCTGGCCACCACCTAGTCGATGTCTGTGCAGCCCGTTTCTTTCTCTGCAGGCAGGGCTTGGCTACGCGCACGTTGACATCAGATGACGCGGACGCAAGCATGGGAGGGGCGGTATGACACGGCACCGTCGACGCAGCCACGATGCCCATGCAGCCGTGCTCCCCGCCGGTGCCGACCTGTAACAACTCGCCACTCCTCAGTTCGTGACCGGCGGGCTCGACGGGCCACCCAGCCGTTTTTATGCCGAAATACTCTTCTTCCTACTCGTCGGATGCCATGAAGATAACTTCTCAAGGAGGATAATGGTGAGTGGAGGTGTGGTGTGGTTCTTGCCCGACATCTGACATAGTTTAAATAGCGGGCAAACACCAGAAGCCAACCGGCGTTCTGTTTATTGCCGGCCGGCTCGCAAACGGACATGTGGTTGGAGTAGGTATCTTGGCACACACACGGGTTTAATGAAGGAAGGCGGGCAGTCTGCAGCCGTTTGAATAGGGCGAGGATGCATGTTCAGCAGGGCGTGCAGCGCCCGCAGCCAGTGCACCGCTTCCATTGCGGAGGCAGTAAGGGATGCATATGCCCTGCAGTGGAGTGAATGCGGGCAGCTGGTGCAGGGCGGGAACACGTGCGGGCATGGGAGGAGGCGGTTTGGGTGGGCACGTGTGATAAGAAGCAGTCGTGGGTGCTGTCCGGACGCCCGCAAAGCCCGCGTCCCCCACGTTTGTCTCCGGTTTGTGGGAGAAAGTACGTCCGGACCGTCCTATAGACCAATACAGGCCAGCATTGGATGGCACAACACGTCTGGACCATGTAGTCCGGATGGTGGCAGATGGTTTGATGGTCGGCGTTGGATATGCCCTTAGTGCTTATGAATCCATTTTGTTTTTCAAATCATAAAAAGCACTTATGACAAGTTATAATGAAAGACACGTATATATGTTAGGTTCGGACTCCAACTTTCCCGTTGCATATGAATTTTTCTCATCGGCTCATACCAATAGAGTGAGCCTTGCGTCGTTTTTCTAGAAACTCGCGGGATAAGAAGACATGCATACATATTATTTCAAGGAAATCACATCCACTATTTTTAACTTAATTTTTCTGATTTTAATAATATAATAGATCATTTGTATTTTTATTTCAAACAACTAACGTGTAACTTTTATTGTAATCTAAGGATACTGTTTGGATTTTACTTTCAAATATTCGAAATGGCCATGATGGAATCACATCCATTTATTTTATTATTATTTGAATTTGATCCAAAAGATAAATAATGAGTAGAGGTCATGTCAACTTTTCCTAGAATTTGCTAATCAAAATATAATTTCTATCTTAATACAATCCATTATTTAACTACTCTATTGATTTTTATTTAAAAACATATATTTTTAGCACGCATAAGAAACATAACATGTATCTTTCCACACATAATGAACTATAGGTTGTCATGAAAACTCATGCCATGCCATAGCCTCCCTCCGACCCTGCCAACATTGTTGCAGCTGCACTCGCAAGCCTTAGCGTGGATGATCATTTATATGATTTGCGTAAAACAAACTAAGATCTACAAACGAATAGAAGCTAGAACATAACTTGGCATGCACACACATTGCAAGCCATACTAAGCTGAAAAGTGTCAATAACTTGTACGACATATACAACACTGAAGACAAGTAAAAGCAATTTGATGAGTCAAGGTCTATCAAAGCAAGCTACATTACTACTCTAATCTATCTTAACAGGTCACACATGATTACAATCTTTTTTGTGTGCAAGTCAAGCTTATCTATTTTACACGTAACAACTTGTAGAACATTACAAAATTGATGTTTGCTAATAACTTCTAGAACACTACAACACTTGACATGTAAAAGGAATTTGATGAGTCATGACCTACTAAAGCAAGTTACATTACTAGTCTCATCTATCTTAATAGGCCACACAAGATTACAAACTAAGTTCTGTGCAAGCAATGCTTATCTAGTTTACACGTAACAACTTGCATAACATTACAAACTTAGTTTCAAAAAATTAAGCAATCTAGATTAGTGTTTATTCGTAAAGTGAATAAGATGAGTCATGTGTGTTACCACACCTTTTTTGTTGTGGAATGATAGTGCCACAAAACACAACATACCAAAAATTGATTTCGGGAAGCATCCAAGCACTTTCCAGGCAAGCAAATGCCAATTGTGAAAGAGATCATACCATGGAAGCTATAAATAGGCATGTAGCATGATGACCATCCTTCGTCATTCATCATTCTCATAAGTAGAGTGTATCATTCAAGCCAAGCAAGCAGTGGTCAATACAAATCCACCATGAAGACCTTTCTCATCCTTTCCCTCCTTGCTATCGTGGCGACCACCGCCACAACTTCAGTTAGAGTTCCAGTGCCACAATTGCAGCCGCAAAATCCATCTCAGCAACAACCACAAGAGCAAGTTCCGTTGGTGCAACAACAACAATATCCAGGGCAGCAACAACCATTTCCACCACAACAGCCATATCCGCAGCCGCAACCATTTCCATCACAACAACCATTTCCGCAGCCGCAACCATTTCTGCCACAACTACCATATCCGCAGCCACAACCATTTCCACCACAACAACCATATCCACAACCGCAACCACAGTATCCGCAACCACAACAACCAATTTCACTGCAACAAGCACAACAAGCACAACAACAACAACAACAACAACAACAACAACAACAACAACAACAACAACAACAACAACAACAACAACAACAACAACAACAAATCCTTCAACAAATTCTTCAACAACTTTTGCAACAACAACAACTGATTCCATGCAGGGATGTGGTCTTGCAACAACACAACATAGCGCATGCAAGCTCACAAGTATTGCAACAAAGTAGTTACCAACTGTTGCAACAATTATGTTGTCAACGGTTGTGGCAGATCCCCGAGCAGTCGCGGTGCCAAGCCATCCACAATGTCGTTCATGCTATTATTCTGCAACAACAACAACAACAACAACAACAACAACAACAACAACAACAACAACAACAACAACAACAACAACAACAACAACAACAACAACAACAACAACAACAACAACAACAACAACAACAACAGCAACCGTCGAGCCAGATCTCCCTCTAGCAGCCTCAACAACAATATCCATCAGGCCAGGGCTCCTTCCAGCCATCTCAGCAAAACCCACAGCACCAGGGCTCTGTCCAGCCTCAACAACTGCCCCAGATCGAGGAAATAAGGAACCTAGCGCTGCAGACGCTACCGGCAATGTGCAATGTCTACATCCCTCCATATTGCTCGACCACCATTGCGCCATTTGGCATCCTCGGTACTAACTGAGAAGATAAGAACTCTAGTACTAGATATATGAAACACCATTTTCTTAGTCCATGGTTTGGTGGTTGTACCGGTGAAAATATAAAGTGACATGCACTATCATGTAAGAACCCGAACTATACTAGTTCAAACTTGGGAATAAAAGACAGAAGGTCTTGTCTGCATATGATTGTTTGTTTGAGTTCCATTCATGTGCCCATTCACAAGTTCACCCCTAATTAGATATATTATGCATTAAATAGATATTTATGTTGCATTAATCTAAATATAACAAAATGATTCTGAAACTTGAATTAAATTTAAGTAATTTCTTGGACTTTCAAATTGAGTATTATTAAAGTAGTAAGGACTATCCACACCCTTGGCTTTCCCTTGTTCAATTATTTCTAGAGAAGCATATGAAGTAACATTTTCTCCCCATGGCCACACATAGGGCACACACATAACGCCATCACATGCCTTTTTAGTTATGCATATGAAAGGTAGGATGTTTTTAATTACTCTCCACCAATTTACTCTTAACTTGGCTTGTACCATAAGCTTTTGTTGCCTTTTCAATTTTCCCCCACTAGACAAACTAGACAGTCCATCTACCACACCATACCTTGTGTCCGTCATGGCTCTGTACAACAATTGAAGAGAACAAATGTCATTTCTTTATGATACCCACGACCAAATGTCCTCTGCTGGATTATTTGGTCTAGGCATATTAAGGATGGCCACCTCATCTGATGGGATAAACACCTAATGAATAAAAGGAGTGTTCCAGTCGCCCATGTTTTTCATCGATAAGATCAGCTACAAGTTGGACCGGAGTTTCTCAATTGCATCATTGTGGTTTCATCAGCGGCATGCCCTGCACCCATTTATCTTGCCATATCTTTGTAGTATGTGCATTCCGATTTTTTCACCGCATACCCTCCTTCAAACCTTCTTGCCATTTCAGAATAGCACGCCAAGTTAGCGATGCACTATGCGGGAACCGCATTTGAAAAAAAAAAGAATCTCATTTCATGGTATCTTCCATAAAGGACCCTCGTACATGAGCTATTTAGATAGAAATAGCCATGTATGTTTAGCAAACTTTGCATAAGTGAATAGATCAAGGTCGTGGAACCCCAAGCCACCAATTACACCCGGCCTCTCTACCAACAAGATGTCCAAAGACATCAAGGATACACACAGCCAAAAAAGAAAATAAGAAGAATAGAAGAAAAAAATACCCCGCCATGGTGATTAATCACTAGCATCAACAGCACTCTAACCACCACTGAAGACAATGCCCAGATTACAAAAAAGATTCTCCAAAAGCAACGCCCCCAAGAAGGGAACAATGCACAAGTGTTGTCGTTGCCCCATCGAAGATCGTGAGTTTTCACCCTGGAAAAATTTCGAGTTCACCCAAAAACAATGCCTTCAACAAGGCCATTGCCAATTACAACCAATAAGTGCCATACCTTGGGTTTTCACCCTAGGAATTGAGACTCGATACTCGAGGAGTACCACCAAAAATGCAGTCCACCAGTTCTGCCACCCCCGCTTGCCGAGGCCGCTGGTCCATGTCACCAAACACCTGGCATACAACTGTCATCGCATCCAATACCCCCTTCCACCAAAACTTCAAGACCTCCAATCACAGCCGCCATGACTTTCTCCACGTCTATCAATGCCTTGAGAATCTTGACTTAAACAAGTCCCATGATAAAAATAAGAAATTGAAGCTTCACATCGCGTCATCTTGAGGCCGTGTTGGTTGATAATATTAGTACGCACGACCGGAGCCTTTCCGATCTAGATAGCCTGGGGCGACATACACCAATCCATATAGATCTTCGCTCGAAAAGACCAGAACTCATCAACGACCAGATCCAAGAGGTTGACATCCGGCAGAAAGACGACTTGGCGGAAGAAGAGCATCAGGGGCAAACCACCATTATTAGTCCGAAGCTAATAGCCCCCACGCCGCCCTCCTCTCGATCCAGACCTGCAGAAAAAGATCAACGACGCTGCATCGTGCCACTCGCATCCGTGGAGGCCTGAACTTGGCAAGACGCCAACCATGGCTGGAGACGGAGACCAACCACTCCTGGCCGGATCTGGTGACTCCTAGTCCCATCGTTGCCGCTACGGCGGCACCGCGTGTAGCCTACAAGCCCATCCACGATGATGTCTGATTAGAAGGATACATGGATATACAGATGAAAAGGCCTTCGTTATCCCTTCAACAATATATATAAAGCTTACTGGGACGTGAGAAAGCTCACACAATTTTATATTGGCTATGAAAATGTGTTGCCAGACAGAGATATAAGATTTTCGTTTGGAATCCAGACCGCTTGTGTCATCCTTAATTGATGGTCACTCTAATTTTTCCGGCGGGCCTTCCCTGTGGTACCGCAGCCTTACATGTGTATGGGATTCATACAGCTATTCCGTCCTGTCTGAAAAAGGAGAAAACCAAAATTATTTGGATTTGATAACTAATACCTTTCCTTTAACTACCATGTGCACGGCGAGGATCTACGTGCATGATGGTTTTTCATCTCCCCACGTCGTATTGGGCCGGCCCATTCTCGCACATATAATTAGAAAAAGAGACGAGGAAAGGGAGAACCTAGATAGATTCCTTGTCTCAAGGTGACCGTGGGTGCTGCTACCAGTCCGCCCAAGTCCCGTTCGTGATAAGTTGTAGGTGCGCGTTTTACTTGAGGCGATTCAAGCTGGTTTTATTTGAGTTTTTTTCCCTTTTTTCTCTCTGTTTATTCTTCTTCATTTCTTTCATTCTTTTTTGCACTCCGTTTCTTCATTTTGTCATTCTTTTTTCTTTTGTTTATTTTCTTTTTTTCGGTTTTCTTTGTTCTATTGGTTATTATTGTACATTTTTTGTATACGTCAACAACATATTTTTTTTCTAATACACGTCTAACATTTTTCAAATACAAACCAACAATTTTTGTAATACATTGTCAACATTTATACACATTTTTTAAACTAGCAGTATGCGCGGCTAGATTTGTTGCATGTGTGTTTTTTGTATCTTTTATATTATCAGGTGTAAAAATAGAAAAAGAAGGAGAAAAAATATGACAGAAAAAAATAGGAGAGAAAAAAAACCCTAGAGAAGCAAAAGTAACTTTCGAAGGTTTAGTTACGGAAGCCCTACCCAATGAAATATCTTTCTCAGGCAATAATCTGGCCTCAACCACATTAATATATTTTTTTGCATGGTAATACGTGTCTCATTTATATCATAAGTATCATAGTACAAGTCACGTAACCGACCTGGCAAAACTGAAAAGACAGCAGAAAGCTAGCCTTTGCACAAAGGAACAACAACTAAGAAGTAAAATTACAATCAAGATTGAAGAAACCTCTGAACTTGACACCAACACCCGTCACCTGCCTCTGGAACCACGACAGTAGCCACCAAAGGGAAAAATGACGGATCACCTTCACACCCGAGCTCGTAGCGGCTCCATCGCTGACATGCAGCTTTGCGGACACTGTTAATATTTGATCAAGTGTATTGCTTCTATAGTGCTGATACATACATACATACATACATACATACATACATACATACATACATACATACATATAGTGAAAAGAAATCATTCACTAAGGGACACTGTTTGGATTGTGTTCACTTCTCTACTGGGATTCAAGATTTAACTCATTCTTCTAAAGTGCATTAGGTTCTTCATGAGTACCTACAATCTTCAATAGAAGTATTAACATTGTAAAATAGGAACCCACATTTGACTCTATGTTAACTTGAGTAGACAGAATCTATTCTGATCAGTGCCCCCTGTCGTGCAAGATTTGGAGTTCGCTAGTTCTGTGTAAGAACATTTTCTGTGATCATCTAAAAAAAATAAATTTAGAAACTGGTGACTTTTATGTAACACGTGTGTGATCTCTTCCTCTATCACATGTTGGAGATATTTTAGTTGTTGATTTTCTGTTCGCGCAATGCCTTGAGATTGCATGCATACGAATCTTTTTATTTGTAGCTGGTCACTATGGTATGAATGAATTTGAAACAGAGAACTCCCTAACATACCACGTGGCAAGTGTGGTTCATCTATTTCCAAACTAAGAATGATCTCCCATGACCATCTCTAGTGTTATAGAAAAATGATATGAAAATATTTGACTGGTATACATGATTCATATAGTTTGATTAATTCTTTAGGAAATGTATGATCTCTAGCCTACACTTGAGGTGCTTGAATTGGAGCCCGAATCTGACGGCACATCTCTTGCCACCATCGCACATCATCTCTCAAAATTTCTATACCCTCAAGTTTGTTGATATGTGATGATTTAGTTGGTTGTCCGCCGTGCATATGAAATGAAACTACAAATGGTAATTTGTATTACACTATATTTAATAACACCTGACAGATACACCCAATAAGACGTACTATGACTATCCAAACAAAATCACAAAGTTTGGGAAGCTTCTTTGAATACAGACCCCATGCTACTGGTTTTGTGCTACAGTAAATTGAAGGATGTCAATTCTGGAATATTTTAAGAGCTAACTCGTTTTTATTGTTCAAAAAACTCATGTTGTGGTATAGTTACAAAAAAATCATGAAATATTTTGAATAGCTAATAATCCACAAACATATGATATTTTCCTTGAATATGAATCAAATTTGGATTTTATTTTCCATAACATATCCCACATGATATTGGATTAATATCACCACCCAAACGATGAACTTGTACAATTGCATACACATTATTTTTCCTGACTGAGATTTTAGTAAGGGACTTGTATAAAAAAAATTACACATATGATTTTCATATACGCTGAAAGATCTAAAAACTTAAATTTACACTTAAAAAAAAATTCATGTTGTGGTATAGTTACAAAAAAAATCATGAAATATTTTGAATAGCTAAAAATCCACAAACATATGATATTTTCCTTAAATATGAATCAAATTTGTATTTTATTTTCCATAACATATTCCACATGCTATTGCATTAATATCGCCACCCAAACGTTGAACTTGTACAATTGAAATTATTTTTCCTCGCTGAGATTTTAGTAAGGGACTTGTATAAAAAAAATGTACACATATGATTTTCATATACGTTTAAAGATCTAAAAAACTTCAATTTACACTTGAAAACATAGGAGCCTTATAAGGTGAGGGAGGTTTACGCATACAGGTTTTTTTTTGAACACAAGAAGGGTCCCGAAGGACCCAGACTTATATTAGATAAGCATGCAACATATTACATAAAGACCCAACAGAAAAATAAAATTACAACCCAGGCCGGATATTTTACAGATTGGACCCCAGACAACAAAAATGAAAAGCAATCGCGTCCTCTTCGCCGTCTTCGATCCTGGCACAATTCCAGCACCGCCGGGGATGAAACCACTTGGGGTGGAGGAATGGTTATAGCACCACCGGTGAACCGGAGGTAGAACGTGTGAATACCAAGCCGAAGAACTAGATAAACTGGAATTACAAGAGCCGGACGTCGTCGCCGGAACTCCGAGTGGTCGCCTTTTGACCAGAAGATGCAGCGGCGCAGTGGCGAGAATCTCATGGTGCTCTCTGCACCGAGCTCCCCAACCATATGCTGCAAAATTTTGGCTCCAAGAACTCTCAGAGAGGATACAGCGTAATGATTTGATCTGCAACTCCAGAAGCAGTGGTCGGAGCAGAGCAAGAAGATTAACGTTGACTGCACTTGAAGCCAGCTTGATAATCCCCTGGATCACCAGATCAGCAGCTTCACCAAAAACTGAGTTCCTCCCCGTCCCTACCTCCATGGCAGCACAAAGAAGAAGAACAAACAGCACCTGATCGAGCCAGATCTAGCTTTCCCACGAGCTTATTGAAAGGGAGCTCGAGCTCCTGCTAGCCTCCACCATGGAGGAGAACAAGGGGAGGAAGAGGGTCTCCAACCGGCGTCGCCCGAGGTCGCCGGGGTAAAGCTCCAGAACGGCATAACGCCAGTCCACAACAACGCAAGTCGAAATACTACTAGGCTATAACTACTATGTACAGGAACCCGCGCTCCTCCCCCTAGCCATCGCTGACCGGCAGCGCCGTCAGACGAGGCATGGGATCGGGCCGGGGTGCCCTGTGGAGCTCTCAAGCAGAGGGGTGGAGAAGGAGGAGAGAGAAAGAAGAGATAAGAATGAGCCCCTCGACTCAAGGTCGTTTACGCATACAGGTTGAGTAGTGATTATCGCATAGAGTGATATAGGTTGAGAAATTATTACGGTGGCAGACAGTTTTTTTGTTAACCAATATATGCACATGATATCAAAATTGCATGCTTCTTACACACCTTGACTTATGTTGTAGACCATGTCTCCTGTGTACAGTATCCAAGGGAAAAGAAGCAATCAACAGATATAAAAATCACCCTTCGCATGCACACCGGAATCTCCACTGGGACCTCCACCTTCCCCATCCGATCGGCCTCTCGACGGCATCCCGATCCTTGCTGTCATGGCGGATGGCATGCCGGTCGCAATGCTGGTCCATGCTCCATGGAACCCTCCGGCTCGCATGCCCTCGCCTGCCCTTTCGCGCGCGCGCGCACGCCTCGCTCGCCCCATCCTCTCACTGCCTGCCCCTTCTCCTCCTCCTCCTCAACCGCAGAATCTGTCACCTCCTCCTTCCCCACCTGCACCCACGGTGCCTCTCTCTGTGCCGATTCCTGCTGATCAAACCATGGATATGCCTCCAGAGCCTCCTCATGAGTGCCTTGCCAGGCGCATCAGCAGGCGCTCAAAGATGGCTGTTGACTCATCCATCAAGGCCAGGCGCAGCGCTCGACTGGCTGAGCTTGACCCTCCTATCTACTCCACCATGACTGCCAAGGCCATGCGCTCCAAGGCCAAGAAGCTCGATCTGTCTGCGGCATCCAAGGACCTCTCCGACGCTCTCATCCATGCCCGTCTCTGCGACGAGACGGGACTCATCGACAGCTCCGCTCGCGGCCCGGCTTCGCCGGAGGAGCTGGCGGCTGTTGCTGATGTCTGTGGCGCTCCGCCTGAGATGGTCGGCGACATCGCCTCGGGCTCTAGTGTCCCCGGATCTCCATGATGCTCTACCTCATCCTCGGCCACACGTGGAGCAGCATGTGCTGGCCTTGTATCCGGTGCTTCACACCAATAGGACCCAGTTATCTTAGTCGTATGATGGTTGTAATGCTGCTCACTACTTATTCTGTCAGTGTATCGATCTGCATCAGCAACTGCCAGGCTTGGCTTTTGGGTATCTGTCCCCATGTAAGGTGTCAACTTATCTTTCCATTATGAAAAACGAGACGTTCTCTATCGTATCCTGGAACGTGCGTGGTTTAGGTGACAATGATAAGTGTGCTAATGTGTTTTCCGAAATAAAACAACTGAGGCCCTCGATCGCTCTGCTACAAGAAACAAAATTACAAAAACCTGACTCCATTAAACTACGATCCATCTTGCCACGTTTCCTCGACTCCAGTAACCACCTAGACGCGATCGGATCTGCCGGTGGAATCTTATCTGCAACTAACTCCCGCTGCTTCTCGCTCCTTAACTGTCAACACAAACGCTTCACTACCACCCTAACCCTATCATGCCTTGCTTCGCCGCACCACATCTTCGTTACCAATGTATACGCACCCTCTCAACGAGCACTAAAACTTGAATTCCTAGATGAACTTAAGCAAATTGAGCCATCAACCACATCCCCCTGGCTCCTCATTGGTGACTTTAACCTCACAAGATTTCCTAATGAGCGGAATAACAACAATTTCAGACGATCGGAAGCCGATGCCTTCAATGACACAATTGATCACCTTGCTCTATTAGAAATACCGCTCTTGGACAGACAGTTCACCTGGTCAAACAAACGACTATCGCCCACGCTGATTCGCTTAGATAGAGTTCTCATTAACCTTCCTTGGGATGCTCTATTTCCAAACACACACCTAACCTCTCTAACCAGATTTGTCTCCGATCATGTTCCTCTCCTAGTTACTATATCCACTGCAGTCCCTTCTTCCTGCCTTTTTAGATTTGAACGTTACTGGACCTCATTTCAGGCCTGTACCAATACTGTACGGGCCTGTTGGCAGCCCAACGGACGCGGCCCGCACACTGATCCAGCCGCCACCCTCGCCCACAACATCAAAAAAACAAGATCGGCCATGAAATCATGGGCCAAGACGCTTCGGCCCATCTGCCAACGGGAAAATAATTGCAAAATCGCTATCCAAGCCCTCGACCTAACCGAAGAATTCGCTCCTCTATCTCCCCTCGAGCAAAAACTAAGGCTAGTCCTATCTAACGTGCTACAATGTGCTGTCAAGCAAAAGATCACTTTTTGGAAGCAAAGGGGGAAGATTCGAGTCGCCATTGATGGTGATGAGAACTCTAGGTTCTTCCACGCCTCGGCAACTCAGCGCTCTCATTCAAATAAAATCCCCATGCTTATCCATAACTCATCCGAAGTTTTCCTACACGAACAGAAAGCCGATATCCTAAAAAACTTTTTTCAACAACTCATCGGAACTGACAAACACGACACTTGGAACTTCAGTTTACAACAGCTATACCCCTCTACCCTCCCACAACTCTCCGATCTTACACAACCTTTCACACAAGACGAAATCCACCAGGCTTTCCTTAACATGAACACAAATGCAAGCCCCGGACCAGACGGCTTTGGACCTATCTTCTTCAGAAAATACTGGCACGACATCAAACACTCAATACTACCATTCTTCTCTGCCTTCCACGACCAAACGGCTTCTCTTGAACGTTTTAACCGAGCCTTCATGGTTCTCCTTCCCAAAACCCTGGCGCCAACGTCTCCCGATGCCTTTCGACCAATCTCCCTTCAAAACTGCACCCCAAAGGCAGTCGCCAAAGTCCTCACTAACAGAGTCAAGCCTCTAATCCCTCTGCTCATCCACTGTGATCAAACAGGGTTTCTTCATGGACGCAATATCGCTGACTTTGTTTATGCAGCCGATATCCTCAGTACCTGCCACACACGTAAAGCTCCGACCATGGTATTCAAGTTGGATTTCAAAAAAGCTTTTGATTCCATCTGCTGGTCGGCCCTCCTTCAGATCCTACAAGTTCGAGGTTCCCCCCCATTATTCTGCTCATGGGTCCACGAAATCCTATCTACTGGCAAACCGGTTGTTCTCCTAAATGGCATTCCAGGGCCATGGATACAATGCCGATGCGGTTTACGACAAGGAGACCCATTCTCGCCATACTTGTTCATCATTGTTGCCGACGTCCTCCAAAGACTGATTGCAAACGCATTTAAGCAAAATGTTCTTTGCCACCCACTACGTCCCAATGAACCGCCAGTGACGCTGCAATATGCGGACAATACTCTCATCATCGCTGCGGCCAATGATTCAGCTTCCCTAATCCTAAAACAAACGCTACACGATTTCTCACTTGCAACAGGCTTGCTTATCAACTTCCAAAAAACAGCACTCCTCACCATCGCCACTGAACCATCCTTACAAAACAAAATCACCACTGCCACCGGATGCTCACTAGCCACCTTTCCACTAATATACCTAGGCCTTCCACTCTCCCCCACTAAACTACCGCTCATAGCTTTCGACCCAATCATTGACAGCTTTCGAAAGTTCCTCTTCGGCTGGGTGGCGCGTCTGCTCTCGCGCGGTGCTCATCTAACTCTGCTCACTGCAGTTCTAGACTCACTGACAGTGTACTTCATGTCAGTTTTCCGCCTCCCCAAGTCCATCTTAACCAAACTTGACGCCATTCGTAGGGCGTTCTTCTGGTCTAACGAACCTACTTGCACAGGGGCAAGCTGTTTAGTCGCGTGGAAAAATGTTTGCAAACCGAAAAATTATGGTGGTCTAGGTATTAAAAATCTTGAGATTCAGAACCGCTGCTTGCTTATGAAATTTTCCTTCAAACTTTTACAGAACCCCAATGTCCCTTGGACACTGTGGTACCACCATCAACATCCTCTTGGCATCGCAGCAAAAGCTGCAAGGCCCTCCTTCCTCTGGAAAACTATCAACAACCACTTGCCAATACTCATCGACCAATTCATCTGGGGCTCCATGGTGCCAATCAAGGTCAAGATCTTCGCTTGGCTTCTCCTCCGCGACCGTCTGAACACCAAGGCCAACATGCTTCACAAGCACATTGCACAATCAGCTGCTTGCCCACGGTGCCAAGATCCACACGAGGATGCTCTTCATCTTATCTCCAACTGCTCCTATGCAACACAGGTCTGGTCTGCCTTGGGACTGCCATCTCCAACCTCTCTGGATGAGCTGCAACAACACCCTACGATCCATGGTCTCAACCCAAACATCTGGCCCTCAGTCGCCCTGACAGTGGCATGGAAAATCTGGGACTTGAGGAATGCCTTGGTCTTCAGAAACGAGGATCACTCCCACCGCACCACAATTCGTAACATAGTAGCTGATTTCTCCCTCTGGGTCTTCCGGTTTAGAAACAAAGAAGATAATGCTTCGGCTAAGCAATGGCTGAATTTCCTCTCTGCCTCTATTCATTAATTGTTGTTAATATGAACCTACGCTGTAATTCCTCGATCCTCTTTTGAGTGGTAATATATTCAGGTGGG
>NC_041391.1:49101363-49118553 GCF_002162155.2 Triticum dicoccoides
AAAAAAAACAGATATAAAAATCTAGAGATAGTATGTTCTACTGTATTATATATGGAAATAGATAGTGCAATCCAAAGAAACGTGTTTTAGTTGCTACGTACTGGATGATGTCTTGAGGACGCCGCAAGTCATCTTGCTCGACCCCGCGGATGTACATGCAGTGGGCATACCACAAATTATGGAAACATAACAGTCAGCTGTAGCTGAGTCGACATAATCATAATATGACAATCTGCTCATCCTTTTCTCGTGAATCTTTTTTCCTGCACTCCTCTCCCTACGTCTGATCGAGCTCTGCCTAGACGAAGGTCTCAAGCCAGGCTTCCGGGCTAAGCGCCCGAGCTGGGCTGTGCACCACCTGTCATGTTGCCGCACCATGCCCGAGGGGCATTTGCACCATTGATCGCCGTGCTCTGGAGGGTGTTGGCTGACCGCATTCCCGGGAGCATCACCGCGGTTGGGAGCTTCATCATCGAGGTGTGGAGGTTGCGGGCGCACCCTCGATACCACGCTTCGTCATTGGTCTCCAACCCCAGGCCTCGCCATCCATCTTCAGGCTTGACACACGATCGTCGTGCATCTACATGACCCGCTGCTGCCGCCACTGGTAGGACCGTAGGACACATTGAGAGCTTCATCGCACCACCTCCGTTTGCAGCCGGCGTTGTACATCCTTCAGCCCATCAATACAATAAGATGATAATTTTCTCTAGAATCTGATAGTCCGCTGTTGGTGAATTAATTGAGGCGCATGGTGTCTGAGTTAGATGCATGCTTTCCTCGAACCTAGCTATATCAAAGAACGCCACAATGGGAGGGGGTGAGTAATCGAGGGAAACCTGAATCCTGCCGCCAGCCAAACGTGATTAGCCGCATACTGATTGATTAGCACTATACAACAGCTGCGTGTGTATGCTTTTTTTCCTAAGGAAAGACATGCTATAAGGAAAGACCTGTCATAGGTTTTGCTTTATTACTTAAAAAGGAAATCCCTATTTTTTTGTTAGGTTATCGTGGGTGCATCAGACGTGACATTTATATCTTTTAATCTCAACCATTATTTTATCAATCAATGGATTATATATTTTTAGCCTATGTGGATCAATGTGATGGCTTATTTGTCTCTTGTCTTAATTATATAATAATAGATGCTTGATTATTATATTTTAAATACAAGATTAACATTTTTTAAATACGTGGTCAACATTTTTTTTTCCATTTTTACAAAGAATTTAAAAGTTTGATTAACATTTTTTTTCCATTTTCTATACACATTTAACATTTTCAAACCCTTGTTCAACATTTCTTTTAAATGCCTGATTGACATTTCTATATACATGATCAAACATTTTTATCATTTTTAATACATGGTCAACATTATTACCATACACATTTAACAATTTCCCAATTCTTGATTAAAATAAAAAAGTTTGCAAAATAAATAGTGCGGCCATCATCATGAGACGGAAAACATGTGCCATGAGAAGAAGTATGAAGTGCACTAGAGAACAATGTACACGGAGAAGCAGCGTGGCTTCCACGGAGCTCGTTTAGCAGCCTGACTTCAAGGCTCCTAGCTACCTCGTGGATGCTACCACGGAGGCTCAACATTGCCAGCTTATGACGAAATGTCAGAACTCACTTTGAAGGCGGCCGTCGGCTCTGTTGCACCTCCTCAACCCGACGGAACTTATCATCGCCGTCTGATTCCACATGGCTATGCTGTTGTGATGGTGGATGAAGTAATGGAGGGATTTGAGGAGCTCGAGCTTGACCACCCTACATGTGAAGGGGAGAATCAGCTGGGTCATGCTCTGTGGACTCCATGTCTATGGCGGAAGGAGTACATCAAGCTTCCAAACTGGACGCCTCCGCCTCCTCCGGCGAGTCAGGGCACTCCGCCTCCTCCTCCTCGTCCTCCTCCTCCAGTGAGTGATCAGGGCACTCCGCCTCCTTCTCCGGCTCCTCCGACGCGTGAGGGGACTCCGCCTCCTCCTTCGCCTCCTCCGGTGTGTCCGAGCAGTCCGCCTCCTCCTCTACCTCGTCAGCAACGGCAGAACACAGACGCCACCGCTCCGGCTCCTCCGGAGCGTCGGAGCACTCCGCCTCCTTCTCCGCCTCGTAAGCAACAACGGAAGAGATACGCCACGGCTCCGGCGGCTAGTAGTACGAGCAGAGGCGGGAGACAATTCAGATACGGTCCATCTCTCAAGGCTCCGGAAAAGATACCATACGAGAGGACCGAGAAGGAAAACACGGAGATCTATGAAGCCCAAGTGAGGGAATTTTTTGCAAAGAAACCTCCACCTCCTAAGGAGTTGATAGATCCAGTGAAAGCAAAGCGCCATGTGAACCAAGTCCTGATATGTATCATAAAATGTACACTTGAGGGTGCTAAAATGAAAATTACACTATGGATACCTTGATCCACAAATATTCTACCTTCTTCATTAGGTTCATAGTATGCAGCTTCTCCATTATGCAATGGCTCCAAGCAGTCTAGTAGGCAATATATTTACCAATCATAAATGCAGGAAATTTATAAATGAAGACCTTCATATGTGAAGAATGATTATATATAATGTACTGTACCTTCTAAATTGGTCAGCTCAACAATGGGCTCAAACATTCCATATGGATCATCTGTCTGGACGTTGCCCATTATGGAAAATCATAAGATTAGTAGAGTAGAACAGTGTACATATTCTAGTAGACGTAGGATTGGCGAAAGTAATTAGCAGATTTGTTGTGTTTTGAGTACCATGTGGAGACGGTTCAACAATGACTCTTGTATCATTATCCGGCGTATTTTCAAGTTGATTGGAGCCGGTAAAAGGATCTACACCTGAACAAAGGAAAGAGAACCCAGATTTATGGTCAAATAAACATTGTTGACACATTTGCATCATAATGAAATCGACAAACTAACCTGCATCTTCAATGGTGTAATCTGGGTCACGTATTCTGCTAAGTTGGGGTACCTTAACCACTGAAATTTGGATGTGAGGGCCTGCGTTCATAGTAAACTTTATCCACAAGTTAGCACATGAGCAACAACAAAACAGTAGCACAAATTAGGAATTGGTTCATGATGCTCAACAATGTTTGCTTGTTGCTTAAATCCTGAAATGGGGTGCGGGCCCCCGCATGACTGGGAGATGGCATACCATCGCCTTCATGTGAATATTCATGTCATTAAATTTTTACAAGCATGGATATTGTGCATATAATCATCAACATCAACATGAGACGCTGGTTTTATATTACTGACAGACAAATAGGCAATATCTGTCTCATCTCTGTGAAAATACCACACTGTCCTTTTTATTGATTTGTGTTTCAGCAGAGTCGTACACTATGCACAAGTCCACTATGCACAAGTCACTGTTGTAAATTCTGAAAGCCAACTTTTTTGGGGTACCAGGAGCAGCAGGAGATAGGGTGCATGATTTAGTTAGGAAAAGCAGATGAGGTGCAACGGCTTATTGAACTCTATTCTCAAACATCTAATCATGAGTTTTGTTGCAACAGGTGGGAAGAAGTCAAACCTGAAGAAGTGCCACTAGTAGAAAACAAGGCATTTGTCCCGGTTTGTAAGGGCCTTTCGTCCCAGTTCTTGAACCGGGACTCATAGGTCGTTACTAATGCCTCCCCCCTTTAGTCCCGGTTCTTACACGAACCGGGACAGATGGGCATCCACGTGGCCGCTGCGGGCAGCCCAGGCAGGGGGGCCTTTGGTCCCGGTTGGTGACATAAACCGGGACCAAAAGGCATCCACACGTCAGAAGCTGGCTGCAGCTGAGGTTTTTTTTTGGAAGTGGCTGGTTTAGGGGTTTTGGGGGTTAATTTAGGTTGTTATTAGCTAGCTAATAGAGAGAAGTGTTTTCTCTTATCTTCGTGCTTGGTTTACCAACACTACTGCTATGTTCATTTCACCCGCTGATATATAATAACTCTTCATGCTCGCATCATACATCATCATATATAATAACAAGTCCTACTAATCATGCATCATCATACAACTTGTACTCGTTATTAATAACAAGTCATACGATCATCATACTCATAGTCATCGAACCCAACCCTACATAATTGTTCTTAGCACATCATCAGTATCAGGTAGACCTAAACACACTTAAGATAAAATAGCATAAAACAATGTAGACCCTGACTCTCCATTATGAAGAATGGAGATCATCATGTCTCCAATTCTTGCGCTTCGCTTCCTTTTGCTTTCAAGAAGCTCCTTACGACTGTCCATACATTTTTCCATTCTTTGATTGTCATGTCTCCACTTCTTTTAAAAATCCGGTATGGACAGTTCAGATTCGTAGGATGACCTGGTTGTATGTTCAAAACATCAAGGCGACCATGCGTATACATCAGATGAGGCACACAATCATTCGGGATTATCTGTTGAAAAAATATAGTAATAACTTCGTAGTTAGCAATGATGTACTAGTTTTAGAAGTATGCAAAAAGATGCACGGATGTTGTAATAGTAAAAAATCTTACCAGGGTATCTCCATGGTAGTTACCGTAGTTCAACACGTGCACTAGTGGCACGTATTGACCATAATGTTGAGGAGTTCGATTGTAGACATTGTAATTCTCAAGATCAGTATAAAATGCGATCAGATGATTTTTCTCCTTATAAGTTAATTCGGAGCCATCGGTGTAGTGGGTTTTGTCTACCATCTTCCGCACATTCTTTGAAGAATGAAAATAAGCTGTCAATGGAAATAAACTGTCAACTATTTTGAAATAAACAATATACATTACTTAATAACTATGTTAAGCTCACATGGGGAAGAATTGGAGGTGTATCCACAAGGAACCAAATGTCCATATTGTCTTGCTCGATTGTAGGATCACCAAGATCCATGGTGACAAGCATACCCTCATCAAAACCATACATCTTGCAAACTGCTTCTCAATTTTTGCAACCAAAATGGGTTACACTCTCAGCATTGTATAACTTTACTTCAAAATCCACACCATGATGGGTCCTTAGGCGAATTTTTTTGGTTTCCATACTTTCATGGTCTTCAAAACCCATCCTCTCTAAGACATAGCGTCTTGCATAGCATGGGATAAGCTAGTCGAATTAGAAAAGATAAAAAATACACGTTAAAATAGTTGAAGTCATGACCTGCTAAAGCAAGTTACATTACTAGTCTCATCTATCTTAATAGGCCACACAAGATTACAAACTAAGTTCTGTGCAAGCAATGCTTATCTAGTTTACACGTAACAACTTGCATAACATTACAAACTTAGTTTCAGAAAATTAAGCAATCTAGATTAGTGTTTATTTGTAAAGTGAATAAGATGAGTCATGTGTGTTACCACACCTTTTTTGTTGTGGAATGATAGTGCCACAAAACACAACATACCAAAAATTTATTTCGGGAAGCATCCAAGCACTTTCCAGGCAAGCAAATGCCAATTGTGAAAGAGATCATGCCATGGCAGCTATAAATAGGCCTGTAGCATGATGACCATCCTTCCTCATTCATCATTCTCATAAGTAGAGTGTATCATTCAAGCCAAGCAAGCAGTGGTCAATACAAATCCACCATGAAGACCTTTCTCATCCTTTCCCTCCTTGCTATCGTGGCGACCACCGCGACAACTGCAGTTAGAGATCCAGTGCCACAATTGCAGCCGCAAAATCCATCTCAGCAACAACCACAAGAGCAAGTTCCGTTGGTGCAACAACAACAATATCCAGGGCAGCAACAACCATTTCCACCACAACAGCCATATCCGCAGCCGCAATTTCCATCACAACAACCATTTCCGCAGCCGCAACCATTTCTGCCACAACTACCATATCCGCAGCCACAACCATTTCCACCACAACAACCATATCCACAACCGCAACCACAGTATCCGCAACCACAACAACCAATTTCACAACAACAACAACAACAACAACAACAACAACAACAACAACAACAACAACAACAACAACAACAACAACAACAACAACAACAACAACAACAAATCCTTCAACAAATTCTACAACAACAACAACTGATTCCATGCAGGGATGTCGTCTTGCAACAACACAACATAGCGCATGCAAGCTCACAACTATTGCAACAAAGTAGTTACCAACTATTGCAACAATTATGTTGTCAACGGTTGTGGCATATCCCCGAGCAGTCGCGGTGCCATGCCATCCACAATGTCGTTCATGCTATTATTCTACAACAACAACAACAACAACAACAACAACAACAACAACAACAACAACAACAACAACAACAACAACAACAACAACAACAACAACAACAACAACAACAACCGTCGAGCCAGATCTCCCTCCAGCAGCCTCAACAACAATATCCATCAGGCCAGGGCTCCTTCCAGCCATCTCAGCAAAACCCACAGGACCAGGGCTCTGTCCAGCCTCAACAACTGCCCCAGATCGAGGAAATAAGGAACCTAGCGCTGCAGACGCTACCGGCAATGTGCAATGTCTACATCCCTCCATATTGCTCGATAACCATTGCGCCATTTGGCATCCTCGGTACTAACTGAGAAGATAAGAACTCTAGTACTAGATATATGAAACACCATTTTCTTAGTCCATGGTTTGGTGGTTGTACCGGTGAAAATATAAAGTGACATGCACTATCATGTAAGAACCCGAACTATACTAGTTCAAACTTGGGAATAAAAGACAGAAGGTCTTGTCTGCATATGATTGTTTGTTTGAGTTCCATTCATGTGCCCATTCACAAGTTCACCCCTAATTAGATATATTATGCATTAAATAGATATTTATGTTGCATTAATCTAAAGATAACAAAATGATTCTGAAACTTGAATTAAATTTAAGTAATTTCTTGGACTTTCAAATTGAGTATTATTAAAGTAGTAAGGACTATCCACACCCTTGGCTTTCCCTTGTTCAATTATTTCTAGAGAAGCATATGAAGTAACATTTTCTCCCCATGGCCACACATAGGGCACACACATAACCCCATCACATGCCTTTTTAGTTATGCATATGAAAGGTAGGATGTTTTTAATTACTCTCCACCAATTTACTCTTAACTTGGCTTGTACCATAAGCTTTTGTTGCCTTTTCAATTTTTCCCCCACTAGACAAACTAGACAGTCCATCTACCACACCATACCTTGTGTCCGTCATGGCTCTGTACAACAATTGAAGAGAACAAATGTCATTTCTTTATGATACCCACGACCAAATGTCCTCTGCTGGATTATTTGGTCTAGGCATATTAAGGATGGCCACCTCATCTGATGGGATAAACACCTAATGAATAAAAGGAGTGTTCCAGTCGCCCATGTTTTTCATCGATAAGATCAGCTACAAGTTGGACCGGAGTTTCTCAATTGCATCATTGTGGTTTCATCAGTGGCATGCCCTGCACCCATTTATCTTGCCATATCTTTGTAGTATGTGCATTCCGATTTTTTCACCGCATACCCTCCTTCAAACCTTCTTGCCATTTCAGAATAGCACGCCAAGTTAGCGATGCACTATGCGGGAACCGCATTTGAAAAAAAAAGAATCTCATTTCATGGTATCTTCCATAAAGGACCCTCGTACATGAGCTATTTAGATAGAAATAGCCATGTATGTTTAGCAAACTTTGCATAAGTGAATAGATCAAGGTCGTGGAACCCCAAGCCACCAATTACACCCGGCCTCTCTACCAACAAGATGTCCAAAGACATCAAGGATACACACAGCCAAAAAAGAAAATAAAAAGAATAGAAGAAAAAAAATACCCCGCCATGGTGATTAATCACTAGCATCAACAGCACTCTAACCACCACCGAAGACAATGCCCAGATTACAAAAAAGATTCTCCAAAAGCAACGCCCCCAAGAAGGGAACAATGCACAAGTGTTGTCGTTGCCCCATCGAAGATCGTGAGTTTTCACCCTGGAAAAATTCCGAGTTCACCCAAAAACAATGCCTTCAACAAGGCCATTGCCAATTACAACCAATAAGTGCCATACCTTGGGTTTTCACCCTAGGAATTGAGACTCGATACTCGAGGAGTACCACCAAAAATGCAGTCCACCAGTTCTGCCACCCCCGCTTGCCGAGGCCGCTGGTCCATGTCACCAAACACCTGGCATACAACTGTCATCGCATCCAATACCCCCTTCCACCGAAACTTCAAGACCTCCAATCACAGCCGCCATGACTTTCTCCACGTCTATCAATGCCTTGAGAATCTTGACTTAAACAAGTCCCATGATAAAAATAAGAAATTGAAGCTTCACATCGCGTCCTCTTGAGGCCGTGTTGGTTGATAATATTAGTACGCACGACCGGAGCCTTTCCGATCTAGATATCCTGGGGCGACATACACCAATCCATATAGATCTTCGCTCGAAAAGACCAGAACTCATCAACGACCAGATCCAAGAGGTTGACATCCGGCAGAAAGACGACTTGGCGGAAGAAGAGCATCAGGGGCAAACCACCATTATTAGTCCGAAGCTAATAGCCCCCACGCCGCCCTCCTCTCGATCCAGACCTGCAGAAAAAGATCAACGACGCTGCATCGTGCCACTCGCATCCGTGGAGGCCTGAACTTGGCAAGACGCCAACCATGGCTGGAGACGGAGACCAACCACTCCTGGCCGGATCTGGTGACTCCTAGTCCCACCGTTGCCGCTACGGCGGCACCACGTGTAGCCTACAAGCCCATCCACGATGATGTCTGATTAGAAGGATACATGGATATACAGATGAAAAGGCCTTCGTTATCCCTTCAACAATATATATAAAGCTTACTGGGACGTGAGAAAGCTCACACAATTTTATATTGGCTATGAAAATGTGTTGCCAGACAGAGATATAAGATTTTCGTTTGGAATCCAGACCGCTTGTGTCATCCTTAATTGATGGTCACTCTAATTTTTCCGGCGGGCCTTCCCTGTGGTACCGCAGCCTTACATGTGTATGGGATTCATACAGCTATTCCGTCCTGTCTGAAAAAGGAGAAAACCAAAATTACTTGGATTTGATAACTAATACCTTTCCCTTAACTACCATGTGCACGGCGAGGATCTACGTGCATGATGGTTTTTCATCTCCCCACGTCGTATTGGGCCGGCCCATTCTCGCACATATAATTAGAAAAAGAGATGAGGAAAGGGAGAACCTAGATAGATTCCTTGTCTCAAGGTGACCGTGGGTGCTGCTACCAGTCCGCCCAAGTCCCGTTCGTGATAAGTTGTAGGTGCGCGTTTTACTTGAGGCGATTCAAGCTGGTTTTATTTGAGTTTTTTTCCCTTTTTTCTCTCTGTTTATTCTTCTTCATTTCTTTCATTCTTTTTTGCACTCCGTTTCTTCATTTTGTCATTCTTTTTTCTTTTGTTTATTTTCTTTTTTTCGGTTTTCTTTGTTCTATTGGTTATTATTATACATTTTTTGTATACGTCAACAACATATTATTTTTTCTAATACACGTCTAACATTTTTCAAATACAAACCAACAATTTTTGTAATACATTGTCAACATTTATACACATTTTTTAAACTAGCAGTATGCGCGGCTAGATTTGTTGCATGTGTGTTTTTTGTATCTTTTATATTATCAGGTGTAAAAATAGAAAAAGAAGGAGAAAAAATATGACAGAAAAAAATAGGAGAGAAAAAAAACCCTAGAGAAGCAAAAGTAACTTTCGAAGGTTTAGTTACGGAAGCCCTACCCAATGAAATATCTTTCTTAGGCAATAATCTGGCCTCAACCACATTAATATATTTTTTTGCATGGTAATACGTGTCTCATTTATATCATAAGTATCATAGTACAAGTCACGTAACCGACCTGGCAAAACTGAAAAGACAGCAGAAAGCTAGCCTTTGCACAAAGGAACAACAACCAAGAAGTAAAATTACAATCAAGATTGAAGAAACCTCTGAACTTGACACCAACACCCGTCACCTGCCTCTGGAACCACGACAGTAGCCACCAAAGGGAAAAATGACGGATCACCTTCACACCCGAGCTCGTAGCGGCTCCATCGCTGACATGCAGCTTTGCGGACACTGTTAATATTTGATCAAGTGTATTGCTTCTATAGTGCTGATACATACATACATACATACATACATACATACATACAGACATACATACATACATACATATAGTGAAAAGAAATCATTCACTAAGGGACACTGTTTGGATTGTGTTCACTTCTCTACTGGGATTCAAGATTTAACTCATTCTTCTAAAGTGCATTAGGTTCTTCATGAGTACCTACAATCTTCAACAAAAGTATTAACATTGTAAAATAGGAACCCACATTTGACTCTATGTTAACTTGAGTAGACAGAATCTATTCTGATCAGTGCCCCCTGTCGTGCAAGATTTGGAGTTCGCTAGTTCTGTGTAAGAACATTTTCTGTGATCATCTAAAAAAATAAATTTAGAAACTGGTGACTTTTATGTAACACGTGTGTGATCTCTTCCTCTATCACATGTTGGAGATATTTTAGTTGTTGATTTTCTGTTCGCGCAATGCCTTGAGATTGCATGCATACGAATCTTTTTATTTGTAGCTGGTCACTATGGTATGAATGAATTTGAAACAGAGAACTCCCTAACATACCACGTGGCAAGTGTGGTTCATCTATTTCCAAACTAAGAATGATCTCCCATGACCATCTCTAGTGTTATAGAAAAATGATATGAAAATATTTGACTGGTATACATGATTCATATAGTTTGATTAATTCTTTAGGAAATGTATGATCTCTAGCCTACACTTGAGGTGCTTGAATTGGAGCCCGAATCTGACGGCACATCTCTTGCCACCATCGCACATCATCTCTCAAAATTTCTATACCCTCAAGTTTGTTGATATGTGATGATTTAGTTGGTTGTCCGCCGTGCATATGAAATGAAACTACAAACGGTAATTTGTATTACACTATATTTAATAACACCTGACAGATACACCCAATAAGACGTACTATGACTATCCAAACAAAATCACAAAGTTTGGGAAGCTTCTTTGAATACAGACTCCATGCTACTGGTTTTGTGCTACAGTAAATTGAAGGATGTCAATTCTGGAATATTTTAAGAGCTAACTCGTTTTTATTGTTCAAAAAACTCATGTTGTGGTATAGTTACAAAAAAATCATGAAATATTTTGAATAGCTAATAATCCACAAACATATGATATTTTCCTTGAATATGAATCAAATTTGGATTTTATTTTCCATAACATATCCCACATGATATTGGATTAATATCACCACCCAAACGATGAACTTGTACAATTGCATACACATTATTTTTCCTGACTGAGATTTTAGTAAGGGACTTGTATAAAAAAAATTACACATATGATTTTCATATACGCTGAAAGATCTAAAAACTTAAATTTACACTTAAAAAAAAACTCATGTTGTGGTATAGTTACAAAAAAAATCATGAAATATTTTGAATAGCTAAAAATCCACAAACATATGATATTTTCCTTAAATATGAATCAAATTTGTATTTTATTTTCCATAACATATTCCACATGCTATTGCATTAATATCGCCACCCAAACGTTGAACTTGTACAATTGAAATTATTTTTCCTCGCTGAGATTTTAGTAAGGGACTTGTATAAAAAAAATGTACACATATGATTTTCATATACGTTTAAAGATCTAAAAAACTTCAATTTACACTTGAAAACATAGGAGCCTTATAAGGTGAGGGAGGTTTACGCATACAGGTTTTTTTTTGAACACAAGAAGGGTCCCGAAGGACCCAGACTTATATTAGATAAGCATGCAACATATTACATAAAGACCCAACAGAAAGATAAAATTACAACCCAGGCCGGATATTTTACAGATTGGACCCCAGACAACAAAAATGAAAAGCAATCGCGTCCTCTTCGCCGTCTTCGATCCTGGCACAATTCCAGCACCGCCGGGGATGAAACCACTTGGGGTGGAGGAATGGTTATAGCACCACCGGTGAACCGGAGGTAGAACGTGTGAATACCAAGCCGAAGAACTAGATAAACTGGAATTACAAGAGCCGGACGTCGTCGCCGGAACTCCGAGTGGTCGCCTTTTGACCAGAAGATGCAGCGGCGCAGTGGCGAGAATCTCATGGTGCTCTCTGCACCGAGCTCCCCAACCATATGCTGCAAAATTTTGGCTCCAAGAACTCTCAGAGAGGATACAGCGTAATGATTTGATCTGCAACTCCAGAAGCAGGGGTCGGAGCAGAGCAAGAAGATTAACGTTGACTGCACTTGAAGCCAGCTTGATAATCCCCTGGATCACCAGATCAGCAGCTTCACCAAGAACTGAGTTCCTCCCCGTCCCTACCTCCATGGCAGCACAAAGAAGAAGAACAAACAGCACCTGATCGAGCCAGATCTAGCTTTCCCACGAGCTTATTGAAAGCGAGCTCGAGCTCCTGCTAGCCTCCACTGCTAGCCTCCACCATGGAGGAGAACAAGGGGAGGAAGAGGGTCTCCAACCGGCGTCGCCCGAGGTCGCCGGGGTAAAGCTCCAGAACGGCATAACGCCAGTCCACAACAACGCAAGTCGAAATACTACTAGGCTATAACTACTATGTACAGGAACCCGCGCTCCTCCCCCTAGCCATCGCTGACCGGCAGCGCCGTCAGACGAGGCATGGGATCGGGCCGGGGTGCCCTGTGGAGCTCTCAAGCAGAGGGGTGGAGAAGGAGGAGAGAGAAAGAAGAGATAAGAATGAGCCCCTCGACTCAAGTCGTTTACGCATACAGGTTGAGTAGTGATTATCGCATAGAGTGATATAGGTTGTGAAATTATTACGGTGGCAGACAGTTTTTTTGTTAACAAATATATGCACATGATATCAAAATTGCATGCTTCTTACACACCTTGACTTATGTTGTAGACCATGTCTCCTGTGTACAGTATCCAAGGGAAAAGAAGCAATCAACAGATATAAAAATCACCCTTCGCATGCACACCGGAATCTCCACTGGGACCTCCACCTTCCCCATCCGATCGGCCTCTCGACGGCATCCCGATCCTTGCTGTCATGGCGGATGGCATGCCGGTCGCAATGCTGGTCCATGCTCCATGGAACCCTCCGGCTCGCATGCCCTCGCCTGCCCTTTCGCGCGCGCGCGCACGCCTCGCTCGCCCCATCCTCTCACTGCCTGCCCCTTCTCCTCCTCCTCCTCAACCGCAGAATCTGTCACCTCCTCCTTCCCCACCTGCACCCACGGTGCCTCTCTCTGTGCCGATTCCTGCTGATCAAACCATGGATATGCCTCCAGAGCCTCCTCATGAGTGCCTTGCCAGGCGCATCAGCAGGCGCTCAAAGATGGCTGTTGACTCATCCATCAAGGCCAGGCGCAGCGCTCGACTGGCTGAGCTTGACCCTCCTATCTACTCCACCATGACTGCCAAGGCCATGCGCTCCAAGGCCAAGAAGCTCGATCTGTCTGCGGCATCCAAGGACCTCTCCGACGCTCTCATCCATGCCCGTCTCTGCGACGAGACGGGACTCATCGACAGCTCCGCTCGCGGCCCGGCTTCGCCGGAGGAGCTGGCGGCTGTTGCTGATGTCTGTGGCGCTCTGCCTGAGATGGTCGGCGACATCGCCTCGGGCTCCGGTGTCCCCGGATCTCCATGATGCTCTACCTCATCCTCGGCCAGACGTGGAGCAGCATGTGCTGGCCTGGTATCCGGTGCTTCGCACCAATAGGACCCAGTTATCTTAGTCGTATGATGGTTGTAATGCTGCTCACTACTTATTCTGTCAGTGTATATCGATCTGCATCAGCAACTGCCAGGCTTGGCTTTTGGGTATCTGTCCCCATGTAAGGTGTCAACTTATCTTTCCATTATGAAAAACGAGGCGTTCTCTATCGTATCCTGGAACGTGCGTGGTTTAGGTGACAATGATAAGTGTGCTAATGTGTTTTCCGAAATAAAACAACTGAGGCCCTCGATCGCTCTGCTACAAGAAACAAAATTACAAAAACCTGACTCCATTAAACTACGATCCATCTTGCCACGTTTCCTCGACTCCAGTAACCACCTAGACGCGATCGGATCTGCCGGTGGAATCTTATCTGCAACTAACTCCCGCTGCTTCTCGCTCCTTAACTGTCAACACAAACGCTTCACTACCACCCTAACCCTATCATGCCTTGCTTCGCCGCGCCACATCTTCGTTACCAATGTATACGCACCCTCTCAACGAGCACTAAAACTTGAATTCCTAGATGAACTTAAGCAAATTGAGCCATCAACCACATCCCCCCGGCTCCTCATTGGTGACTTTAACCTCACAAGATTTCCTAATGAGCGGAATAACAACAATTTCAGACGATCAGAAGCCGATGCCTTCAATGACACAATTGATCACCTTGCTCTATTAGAAATACCGCTCTTGGACAGACAGTTCACCTGGTCAAACAAACGACTATCGCCCACGCTGATTCGCTTAGATAGAGTTCTCATTACCCTTCCTTGGGATGCTCTATTTCCAAACACACACCTAACCTCTCTAACCAGATTTGTGTCCGATCATGTTCCTCTCCTAGTTACTATATCCACTGCAGTCCCTTCTTCCTGCCTTTTTAGATTTGAACGTTACTGGACCTCATTCCAGGCCTGTACCAATACTGTACGGGCCTGTTGGCAGCCCAACGGACGCGGCCCGCACACTGATCCAGCCGCCACCCTCGCCCACAACATCAAAAAAACAAGATCGGCCATGAAATCATGGGCCAAGACGCTTCGGCCCATCTGCCGACGGGAAAATAATTGCAAAATCGCTATCCAAGCCCTCGACCTAAACGAAGAATTCGCTCCTCTATCTCCCCTCGAGCAAAAACTAAGGCTAGTCCTATCTAACGTGCTACAATGTGCTGTCAAGCAAAAGATCACTTTTTGGAAGCAAAGGGGGAAGATTCGAGTCAACATTGATGGTGATGAGAACTCTAGGTTCTTCCACGCCTCGGCAACTCAGCGCTCTCGTTCAAATAAAATCCCCATGCTTATCCATAACTCATCCGAAGTTTTCCTACACGAACAGAAAGATGATATCCTAAAAAACTTTTTTCAACAACTCATCGGAACTGACAAACACGACACTTGGAACTTCAGTTTACAACAGCTATACCCCTCTACCCTCCCACAACTCTCCGATCTTACACAACCTTTCACACAAGACGAAATCCACCAGGCTTTCCTTAACATGAACACAAATGCAAGCCCCGGACCAGACGGCTTTGGACCTATCTTCTTCAGAAAATACTGGCACGACATCAAACACTCAATACTACCATTCTTCTCTGCCTTCCACGACCAAACGGCTTCTCTTGAACGTTTTAACCGAGCCTTCATGGTTCTCCTTCCCAAAACCCTGGCGCCAACGTCTCCCGATGCCTTTCGACCAATCTCCCTTCAAAACTGCACCCCAAAGGCAGTCGCCAAAGTCCTCACTAACAGAGTCAAGCCTCTAATCCCTCTGCTCATCCACTATGATCAAACAGGGTTTCTTCATGGACGCAATATCGCTGACTTTGTTTATGCAGCCGATATCCTCAGTACCTGCCACACACGTAAAGCTCCGACCATGGTATTCAAGTTGGATTTCAAAAAAGCTTTTGATTCCATCTGCTGGTCGGCCCTCCTTCAGATCCTACAAGTTCGAGGTTTCCCCCCATTATTCTGCTCATGGGTCCACGAAATCCTATCTACTAGCAAAACGGTTGTTCTCCTAAATGGCATTCCAGGGCCATGGATACAATGCCGATGCGGTTTACGACAAGGAGACCCATTCTCGCCATACCTGTTCATCATTGTTGCCGACGTCCTCCAAAGACTGATTGCAAACGCATTTAAGCAAAATGTTCTTTGCTACCCACTACGTTCCAATGAACCGCCAGTGACGCTGCAATATGCGGACAATACTCTCATCATCGCTGCGGCCAATGATTCAGCTTCCCTAATCCTAAAACAAACGCTACACGATTTCTCACTTGCAACAGGCTTGCTTATCAACTTCCAAAAAACAGCACTCCTCACCATCGCCACTGAACCATCCTTACAAAACAAAATCACCACTGCCACCGGATGCTCACTAGCCACCTTTCCACTAATATACCTAGGCCTTCCACTCTCCCCCACTAAACTACCGCTCACAGCTTTCGACCCAATCATTGACAGCTTTCGAAAGTTCCTCTTCGGCTGGGTGGCGCGTCTGCTCTCGCGCGGTGCTCGTCTAACTCTGCTCACTGCAGTTCTAGACTCACTGACAGTGTACTTCATGTCAGTTTTCCGCCTCCCCAAGTCCATCTTAACCAAACTTGACGCCATTCGTAGGGCGTTCTGCTGGTCTAACGAACCTACTTGCACAGGGGCAAGCTGTTTAGTCGCGTGGAAAAATGTTTGCAAACCGAAAAATTATGGTGGTCTAGGTATTAAAAATCTTGAGATTCAGAACCGCTGCTTGCTTATGAAATTTTCCTTCAAACTTTTACAGAACCCCAATGTCCCCTGGACACTGGGGTACCACCATCAACATCCTCTTGGCATCGCAGCAAAAGCTGCAAGGCCCTCCTTCCTCTGGAAAACTATCAACAACCACTTGCCAATGCTCATCGACCAATTCATCTGGGGCTCCATGGTGCCAATCAAGGTCAAGATCTTCGCTTGGCTTCTCCTCCGCGACCGTCTGAACACCAAGGCCAACATGCTTCACAAGCACATTGCACAATCAGCTGCTTGCCCACGGTGCCAAGACCCACACGAGGATGCTCTTCATCTTATCTCCAACTGCTCCTATGCAACACAGGTCTGGTCTGCCTTGGGACTGCCATCTCCAACCTCTCTGGATGAGCTGCAACAACACCCTACGATCCATGGTCTCAACCCAAACATCTGGCCCTCAGTCGCCCTGACAGTGGCATGGAAAATCTGGGACTTGAGGAATGCCTTGGTCTTCAAAAACGAGGATCACTCCCACCGCACCACAATTCGTAACATAGCAGCTGATTTCTCCCTCTGGGTCTTCCGGTTTAGAAACAAAGAAGATAATGCTTCGGCTAAGCAATGGCTGAATTTCCTCTCTGCCTCTATTCATTAATTGTTGTTGCTGTAATATGAACCTACGATGTAATTCCTCGATCCTCTTTTGAGTGGTAATTTATTCAGGTGGGG
>NC_041391.1:49118800-49125916 GCF_002162155.2 Triticum dicoccoides
AAAAAAAACAGATATAAAAATCTAGAGATAGTATGTTCTACTGTATTATATATGGAAATAGATAGTGCAATCCAAAGAAACGTGTTTTAGTTGCTACGTACTGGATGATGTCTTGAGGACGCCGCAAGTCATCTTGCTCGACCCCGCGGATGTACATGCAGTGGGCATACCACAAATTATGGAAACATAACAGTCAGCTGTAGCTGAGTCGACATAATCATAATATGACAATCTGCTCATCCTTTTCTCGTGAATCTTTTTTCCTGCACTCCTCTCCCTACGTCTGATCGAGCTCTGCCTAGACGAAGGTCTCAAGCCAGGCTTCCGGGCTAAGTGCCCGAGCTGGGCTGTGCACCACCTGTCATGTTGCCGCACCATGCCCGAGGGGCATTTGCACCATTGATCGCCGTGCTCTGGAGGGTGTTGGCTGACCGCATTCCCGGGAGCATCACCGCGGTTGGGAGCTTCATCATCGAGGTGTGGAGGTTGCGGGCGCACCCTCGATACCACGCTTCGTCATTGGTCTCCAACCCCAGGCCTCGCCATCCATCTTCAGGCTTGACACACGATCGTCGTGCATCTACATGACCCGCTGCTGCCGCCACTGGTAGGACCGTAGGACACATTGAGAGCTTCATCGCACCACCTCCGTTTGCAGCCGGCGTTGTACATCCTTCAGCCCATCAATACAATAAGATGATAATTTTCTCTAGAATCTGATAGTCCGCTGTTGGTGAATTAATTGAGGCGCATGGTGTCTGAGTTAGATGCATGCTTTCCTCGAACCTAGCTATATCAAAGAACGCCACAATGGGAGGGGGTGAGTAATCGAGGGAAACCTGAATCCTGCCGCCAGCCAAACGTGATTAGCCGGATACTGATTGATTAGCACTATACAACAGCTGCGTGTGTATGCTTTTTTTCCTAAGGAAAGACATGCTATAAGGAAAGACCTGTCATAGGTTTTGCTTTATTACTTAAAAAGGAAATCCCTATTTTTTTGTTAGGTTATCGTGGGTGCATCAGACGTGACATTTATATCTTTTAATCTCAACCATTATTTTATCAATCAATGGATTATATATTTTTAGCCTATGTGGATCAATGTGATGGCTTATTTGTCTCTTGTCTTAATTATATAATAATAGATGCTTGATTATTATATTTTAAATACAAGATTAACATTTTTTAAATACGTGGTCAACATTTTTTTTCCATTTTTACAAAGAATTTAAAAGTTTGATTAACATTTTTTTTCATTTTCTATACACATTTAACATTTTCAAACCCTTGTTCAACATTTCTTTTAAATGCCTGATTGACATTTCTATATACATGATCAAACATTTTTATCATTTTTAATACATGGTCAATATTATTACCATACACATTTAACAATTTCCCAATTCTTGATTAAAATAAAAAAGTTTGCAAAATAAATAGTGCGGCCATCATCATGAGACGGAAAACCTGTGCCATGAGAAGAAGTATGAAGTGCACTAGAGAACAATGTACACGGAGAAGCAGCGTGGCTTCCACGGAGCTCGTTCAGCGGCCTGACTTCAAGGCTCCTAGCTACCTCGTGGATGCTACCACGGAGGCTCAACATTGCCAGCTTACGACGAAATGTCAGAACTCACTTTGAAGGCGGCCGTCGGCTCTGTTGCACCTCCTCAACCCGACGGAACTTATCACCGCCGTCTGATTCCACATGGCTATGCTGTTGTGATGGTGGATGAAGTAATGGAGGGATTTGAGGAGCTCGAGCTTGACCACCCTACATGTGAAGGGGAGAATCAGCTGGGTCATGCTCTGTGGACTCCATGTCTATGGCGGAAGGAGTACATCAAGCTTCCAAACTGGACGCCTCCGCCTCCTCCGGCGAGTCAGGGCACTCCGCCTCCTCCTCCTCGTCCTCCTCCTCCAGTGAGTGATCAGGGCACTCCGCCTCCTTCTCCGGCTCCTCCGACGCGTGAGGGGACTCCGCCTCCTCCTTCGCCTCCTCCGGTGTGTCCGAGCAGTCCGCCTCCTCCTCTACCTCGTCAGCAACGGCAGAACACAGGCGCCACCGCTCCGGCTCCTCCGGAGCGTCGGAGCACTCGGCCTCCTTCTCCGCCTCGTAAGCAACAACGGAAGAGATACGCCACGGCTCCGGCGGCTAGTAGTACGAGCAGAGGCGGGAGACAATTCAGATACGGTCCATCTCTCAAGGCTCCGGAAAAGATACCATACGAGAGGACCGAGAAGGAAAACACGGAGATCTATGAAGCCCAAGTGAGGGAATTTTTTGCAAAGAAACCTCCACCTCCTAAGGAGTTGATAGATCCAGTGAAAGCAAAGCGCCATGTGAACCAAGTCCTGATATGTATCATAAAATGTACACTTGAGGGTGCTAAAATGAAAATTACACTATGGATACCTTGATCCACAAATATTCTACCTTCTTCATTAGGTTCATAGTATGCAGCTTCTCCATTATGCAATGGCTCCAAGCAGTCTAGTAGGCAATATATTTACCAATCATAAATGCAGGAAATTTATAAATGAAGACCTTCATATGTGAAGAATGATTATATATAATGTACTGTACCTTCTAAATTGGTCAGCTCAACAATGGGCTCAAACATTCCATATGGATCATCTGTCTGGTCGTTGCCCATTATGGAAAATCATAAGATTAGTAGAGTAGAACAGTGTACATATTCTAGTAGACGTAGGATCGGCGAAAGTAATTAGCAGATTTGTTGTGTTTTGAGTACCATGTGGAGACGGTTCAACAATGACTCTTGTATCATTATCCGGCGTATTTTCAAGTTGATTGGAGCCGGTAAAAGGATCTACACCTGAACAAAGGAAAGAGAACCCAGATTTATTGTCAAATAAACATTGTTGACACATTTGCATCATAATGAAATCGACGAACTAACCTGCATCTTCAATGGTGTAATCTGAGTCACGTATTCTGCTAAGTTGGGGTACCTTAACCACTGAAATTTGGATGTGAGGGCCTGCGTTCATAGTAAACTTTATCCACAAGTTAGCACATGAGCAACAACAAAACAGTAGCACAAATTAGGAATTGGTTCATGATGCTCAACAATGTTTGGTTGTTGCTTAAATCCTGAAATGGGGTGCGGGCCCCCGCACGACTGGGAGATGACATACCATCGCCTTCATGTGAATATTCATGTCATTAAATTTTTACAAGCATGGATATTGTGCATATAATCATCAACATCAACATGAGACGCTGGTTTTATATTACTGACAGACAAATAGGCAATATCTGTCTCATCTCTGTGAAAATACCACACTGTCCTTTTTATTGATTTGTGTTTCAGCAGAGTCGTACACTATGCACAAGTCCACTATGCACAAGTCACTGTTGTAAATTCTGAAAGCCAACTTTTTTGGGGTACCAGGAGCAGCAGGAGATAGGGTGCATGATTTAGTTAGGAAAAGCAGATGAGGTGCAACGGCTTATTGAACTCTATTCTCAAACATCTAATCATGAGTTTTGTTGCAACAGGTGGGAAGAAGTCAAACCTGAAGAAGTGCCACTAGTAGAAAACAAGGCATTTGTCCCGGTTTGTAAGGGCCTTTCGTCCCAGTTCTTGAACCGGGACTCATAGGTCGTTACTAATGCCTCCCCCCTTTAGTCCCGGTTCTTACACGAACCGGGACAGATGGGCATCCACGTGGCCGCTGCGGGCAGCCCAGGCAGGGGGGCCTTTGGTCCCGGTTGGTGACATAAACCGGGACCAAAAGGCATCCACACGTCAGAAGCTGGCTGCAGCTGAGGTTTTTTTTGGAAGTGGCTGGTTTAGGGGTTTTGGGGGTTAATTTAGGTTGTTATTAGCTAGCTAATAGAGAGAAGTGTTTTCTCTTATCTTCGTGCTTGGTTTACCAACACTACTGCTATGTTCATTTCACCCGCTGATATATAATAACTCTTCATGCTCGCATCATACATCATCATATATAATAACAAGTCCTACTAATCATGCATCATCATACAACTTGTACTCGTTATTAATAACAAGTCATACGATCATCATACTCATAGTCATCGAACCCAACCCTACATAATTGTTCTTAGCACATCATCAGTATCAGGTAGACCTAAACACACTTAAGATAAAATAGCATAAAACAATGTAGACCCTGACTCTCCATTATGAAGAATGGAGATCATCATGTCTCCAATTCTTGCGCTTCGCTTCCTTTTGCTTCCAAGAAGCTCCTTACGACTGTCCATACATTTTTCCATTCTTTGATTGTCATGTCTCCACTTCTTTTAAATATCCGGTATGGACAGTTCAGATTCGTAGGATGACCTGGTTGTATGTTCAAAACATCAAGGCGACCATGCGTATACATCAGATGAGGCACACAATCATTCGGGATTATCTGTTGAAAAATATAGTAATAACTTCGTAGTTAGCAATGATGTACTAGTTTTAGAAGTATGCAAAAAGATGCACGGATGTTGTAATAGTAAAAAATCTTACCAGGGTATCTCCATGGTAGTTACCGTAGTTCAACACGTGCACTAGTGGCACGTATTGACCATAATGTTGAGGAGTTCGATTGTAGACATTGTAATTCTCAAGATCAGTATAAAATGCGATCAGATGATTTTTCTCCTTATAAGTTAATTCGGAGCCATCGGTGTAGTGGGTTTTGTCTACCATCTTCCGCACATTCTTTGAAGAATGAAAATAAGCTGTCAATGGAAATAAACTGTCAACTATTTTGAAATAAACAATATACATTACTTAATAACTATGTTAAGCTCACATGGGGAAGAATTGGAGGTGTATCCACAAGGAACCAAATGTCCATATTGTCTTGCTCGATTGTAGGATCACCAAGATCCATGGTGACAAGCATACCCTCATCAAAACCATACATCTTGCAAACTGCTTCCCAATTTTTGCAACCAAAATGGGTTACACTCTCAGCATTGTATAACTTTACTTCAAAATCCACACCATGATGGGTCCTTAGGCGAATTGTTTTGGTTTCCATACTTTCATGGTCTTCAAAACCCATCCTCTCCAAGACATAGCGTCTTGCATAGCATGGGATAAGCTAGTCGAATTGGAAAAGATAAAAAATACACGTTAAAATAGTTGAAGTCGTGCTTAATTACGAAAAAAACTATTGTCGTCGTTGTGTACCGTATGAACATCGAAGGTCTCCTCGAGCTTAATGCTGAAGCGCCGATCTTCGTCCAGCTCAAGGAACCTGTCGCACATACCTCAGTCGTCATGGCACCAGTCGCACTCCCCCGGGCGGTTTTCGTCGTCCGAGTACGACATTTCCGGCCTATGTTCATAATCAAATATTAAACTTGTACAATTAAATATATGTACTAAAAAACCTAAATTAGATCATTATTATTAATCATGGGTTGACTATCGATGATGGTAGATCCTCCTTTTATTTCCGAGTACATTATTACACCAAATTGTCTAGCACACGGGAATGAAGGAGAAGCTACCCCCACGACGGCGTGGATGATGGAGGGGGCTCCTAGATTTCTGCATAGAGTGCTCTTCAATTTAGCATTCAAAGTAGGAGTACTTTTCCAATATGAGCATTCAATAAGCAAAACCAAATTGTAAAATAAAGTATTATTCAAATTAGCATGCATTCAATTATAACCAAAAATACATCATCTATTGTGTTCGTACATCGTTGAATATTATCACTAATACTCCTCGAAATACTACCATACATATAGCATCCCTAATACAGCTAGAACCGTAGCGCCCGACGGGTATCGTCGCGGGCGGTGGACACCCGAAGATAAGGAACCATCACAGAATCATAGCTCCAGTGAGATCCCTGAAGAACCGGCCAGGTATTGTCGAACCTGCCCTCCAATGCAACAATGTAGCGACGGACGTGCTCGTCCTCCTCACTGACACGGTGACGTACCACCTCCGCGGTGTCTGGAAGCCTCAGCACCGTCACTGGCCCACGCGACCGCCACCAAACAAGGATCGGGTCAACAACGGGTTGCCTCCTCACCAACCTACGTCCCCGGAAGGTAGCACCTCCCAATACCAGCCCGACGGAGCCCAGTCCCGAACATGGCCCTGATCAAGCAGGCCTCCACCGCCGAGTCGACGACGACGAGGATGCGGGATAGGCATCGTCGACGTCGATGCGGGAACTACTTCTATATATAGTTAAATAAAGTAGTTTTATTAATTAAATCAACTAGTTCAACTACTAAGCACTTACTATAAATAAATAAAGTAGTACTTACTAAAAACAAACTACTTCTATATATAGTAAAATAAAGTAGTTTATTAAATCAACTAGCTAGTTCAACTATATATGAAGCACTTACTATAAATAAAATAAATTAGTACTTACTAAAAATAAACTAATTTAACTATTGTTCTATTATTTTTCTAACTAATTATATTAAACACTTTCTCTTCTTATTTTTTCCTTTTTCCTCTATTCTAAATATGAACATATTCATAAATGACTTTGATCATGCACAATTTTTCTATACATACACAATATGAACATATACATAAATTGACAAAGAAAATACTATGAACAAAAAAATCATTAAAATTCTATGAACAAAATTACAACAGAAAAAAATCATAAAAATTCTATGACCAGAAAAAAATCATAAAAATTTGACATATTCGATCTTTGCATATATATGAACATACAAACATGCATATTCAACAATAATATCACCAAAAAAATCTATTAACAGAAAAAAATTCTAACACAATATGAACAAATTAATTACACAATATGAAAAAATTCTAACAGAAAAATCTATGAACTATATACACATCTAAATTACTACAGATCTAACAAAAAAATCTATGAACTACAAAAAATCTAACAAAAAAATCTAAAAATAATCTAAAAAAATCCAACTCAACTAATTACACATCTAAATTATACTACACATCTAAATTAACTACAACTAACATCAAATTAAATTAGCAAAAAATTTGCTCACGGCGACGGTGTCGGGGACGGCGACGACGACGGTGCGTGAGGGGCAGGGGCCGGCGGTCGACGGTGAGGTGCGGCACGGGGCCGGCGGTCGACGGTGAGGTGCGGCACGGG
>NC_041391.1:49126285-49148790 GCF_002162155.2 Triticum dicoccoides
GGCGGGGCGGGGCGGCGACGGGCAGGGGCTGGCGGCGTCGCACGGGGCACGGGGCGCGGGGCGTAGGGCGGGGGGCGGCGATGGCGTCGGGGCGGCGCGGGATGGCGCGGGACGGCGCAGGGCGACGACAGCGACGGCGAGACGGAGACGGACGGGCATCCTGGCGGCGTCGGGCGGCGGGGAAGAATGAACTGAACCAAATTTTCACGAGTGTTGCTTATATAGGCAGAGCATTGGTCCCGGTTCGTCGCACCAATCAGGACCAATGCCCCCCTTTAGTCCCGGTTGGTGCCTCCAACCAGGACCAAAGGCCTCTTCTTCCCGCCCTTTGGTCCCGGTTGGTGCCACGAACCGGTACCAATGCACCCCTTTAGTCCCGGTTGGTGCCATCCATTGTTGAGGAAATCGTTAACTGGTAGCTGCTCGGTTGACTGGTGAGTAGGGGATTAATCGGCTAATTGGCAAGTTAATCGGCCATTTAATCAATTAATCGGACGATTTATCGGTTTATAGGTTACTCGGTGACCCTACGAGTAGGGATTAATCGGCAAGTTAACTAGTTAATTGGATGAATTCTTGAACAGGGGTGCCATCAACCGGGACCAAAGGCCCTGTGCTGCCCGCGTCGCGGCATGAAAGTTTAGTCCCACCTCGCTAGCTGAGAGAGCTCGAGAGTGGTTTATAAGCCCCACTCCCGCTGCCCTCTCGAGCTCCTCTCAAATGCAGGCTTTCGGGCCTAAACACACTATATCTGCCTGTGGGCCTGCTGGGCCTTCTACGGGCCTGAATCCTGGCCCAACTAGCTGGGTTTCTAGTCGTATTCAGGCCGTGGTGGCCTAGTAGGTGGCATTTTAGAAAAAAAATCCAGTTTTTTTTGTTTTCTTTGTTGCTTTATTTTTTATTTTGCAATAGTTTATTTTATTTGGTTTTATTTTGTTTCTACATATTTATTTTATAAATGTTTATTTTATTTTATTTTATTTTGTTTCTACTTATTTATTTTATTTTATTTTATTCTACTTATTTATAAAAGTTTATTTTGTTTATACTTATTTATTTTATTTTCTTTTTTGCTGTTTGTACTTCTGAAAATTCTTTTTGCTTTTAATGTTTTTCACAGAAAATACTTTGATAATTCTTTCTACTTATTTATAAAAGTTTATTATGTTTTTACTTATATATTTTATTAGAGTTTATTTTATTTTATTTGGTTTCTACTTACATCATCAATTTTCAACCCTTTCACCCACATAGCATGTGCTAAAAAGTTGAGAGGGTTATTTTTCATGCATTTACTGATTATTTTGAGCTATAAGACCCTGAAATTGAAAAGCATTTCAAAAGAACTCTGAAAAGGTTGGAAGTTGGCATGGTATCATCATTTCATCCACATAGCATGTGCAAGAAAGTTGAGTGGGTTACGGCAAAAACTGGATGCACTTCATGTACAAAACGGACAATCTTTTTCGAAGTATCAGGATTTCATACGGAAACTTGTCTGTTACAACAGGCATTTTAAATGAACTATGAAAAGGTTGAAAGTTGGCATGATATCATCATAATAGTTGTGGAAAAAGTCTTCACTTTTTCTTCGCTTGTGTCCTTTCCTTATTGCGTCGTAACCATGGATAATCTTCATCATTTATCAGGATGCTTGGGTCAGCCTTGACTTTGAAGGGAGGAATTTCATGAAACTTTTCATAATCTTCGGACATGTCTGTCTTGCCCTCCACTCCCACGATGTCCCTTTTTCCTGAAAGAACTATGTGGCGCTTTGGCTCATCGTATGATGTATTCACTTCTTTATTTTTTTTCTTTTTCTCGGTTTGGTAGACATGTCCTTCACATAGATAACCTGTGCCACATAGTGTACCCAAGATTGTTCAGATCCACTGTTGTCATTCCGTACTGTGGGTCTACCTGTACCCCGCCTCCTGACAGATTGACCCATTTGCATTTAAACAAAGGGACCTTAAAATCTACTCCGTTGTCAAGTCCCCATATGTCCACTATGTAACCATAATATGTGTCCTTTCCCCTCTCGGTGGCCGCATGAAAGCGGATTGTTCTTGTGTTCATCGACATAAGGGGTTACCAAGGTAGAGTTCTGTAGAACTGTGTAGTGTGCTTGAGACCAAGAATATTCGTCCCTGCATATTATTGTCTCCCCTCCAAGCGTGCCTTTTCCAGTCAGTCTCCCCTCATACCTCGATTTAGGGAGACCTATCTTCTTAAGGTCAGGAATGAAGTCAACACAAAACCCAATGACATCCTCTGTTTGATGGCCCATGGAGATGCTTCCTTCTGGCCTAGCGCGGTTACGGACATATTTCTTTAGGACTCCCACGAACCTCTCAAAGGGGTACATATTTGATACGTCTCCAACATATCTATTTTTCCAAACACTTTTGCCCTTGTTTTGGACTCTAACTTGCATGATTTGAATGAAACTAACCCGGACTGACATTGTTTTCAGCAGAACTGCCATGATGTTGTTTTATGTGTAGAAAATAAAAGTTCTCAGAATGTCCTGGAAATCCACGGAGGCACTTTTTGGAATTAATAAGAATTTTTGGCCAAAGAATCAGTACCAGGGGGCCCACAGGCTGTCCACGAGACAGGGGCGCACCCCCCTAGGGCGCGGCCTCCTATCTCGTGGGGCCCCTGGACCTCCACCGACCTCAACTCCAAATCCATATATTCACGTTCGGGGAGAAAAAAATCAGAGAGAAAGTTTCATCGCGTTTTACGACACGGAGCCGCCGCCAAGCCCTAATCTCTCTTGGGAGGGCTGATCTGGAGTCCGTTCGGGGCTCCGGAGAGGGGGATTCGTCGCCGTCGTCATCATCAACCATCCTCCATCACCAATTTCATGATGCTCACCGCCGTGCGTGAGTAATTCCATCGTAGGCTTGCTGGACGGTGATGGGTTGGATGAGATTTACCATGTAATCAAGTTAGTTTTGTTAGGGTTTGATCCCTAGTATCCACTATGTTCTCAGATTGATGTTGCTATGACTTTGCTATGCTTAATGCTTGTCACTAGGGCCCGAGTGCCATGATTTCAGATCTAAACCTATTATGTTTTCATGAATATATGTGTGTTCTTGATCCTATCTTGCAAGTCTATAGTCATCTATTATGTGTTATGATCCGACAACCCCGAAGTGACAATAATCAGAATACTTCTTGGTGATGACCGTAGTTTGTGGAGTTCATGTATTCACTATGTGCTAATGCTTTGTTCCGGTTCTCTATTAAAAGGAGGCCTTAATATACCTTAGTTTCCGCTAGGACCCCGCTGCCATGGGAGGGTAGGACAAAAGATGTCATGCAAGTTCTTTTCCATAAGCACGTATGACTATTTACGGAATACATGCCTACATTACATTGACGAATTGGAGCTAGTTCTATATCACCCTATGTTATAACTATTGCATGAGGAATCGCATCCGGCATAATTATCCATCACTGATCCATTGCCTACAAGCTTTTCATATATTGTTCTTCGCTTATTTACTTTTCCGTTGCTACTGTTACAACTACTACAAAAACCCAAAAACATTTATCTTTACTTTTGCTACTGTTACCTTTATTATCATACCACTTTTGCTACTAAATACTTTGCTGTAGATACTAAGTTATCCAGGTGTGGTTGAACTGACAACTCAACTGCTAATACTCAAGAATATTCTTTGGCTCCCCTTGTGTCGAATCAATAAATTTGGGTTGAATACTTTACCCTCGAAAGCTGTTGCGATCCCCTACACTTGTGGGTTATCAAGACTAATATCTGACGCCGTTGCCGGGGAGCATTGCTCTATTCTCTGAGTCACTTGGAATTTATATCTGTTGATCACTATGAAGAACTTGAAAGTCGCTAAAACCAAGATTTTGCCCTCAACTACGAGGGGAGGTAAGGAACTGCCATCTAGCTCTGCACTAGATTCTCCTTCCGTTATTAGTAAGCTTGCGACACCTAAACCTGCTACTGCTATGAATTCTGATATGTCGCATGTTATTGATGATGCCACTTCTGCTATGCATGATGAAACTACTTCTGCGTGTGATACTACTTTGCCATTAGGTGAATTTCTTGATGAACAACTTGCTAGAGTTAGGGGGGATGAAATTACTGAAGATCCTATTACTGATGATAGTGATGTAGAAGGTTCTCCCAATGATTATGTATTACCTATTGTTCCTAAGGGAAATTTTTGCTTGCAATGATAGATATGATCTTAAGAAATTATTAGCTAAATGGAAGCAGCTGTCTCTTAATGCTAGAATGAAACCCGATCCTGCTTTTGCTACTTCACCTATCTGTGTTACTGATAAGGATTATGAATTCTCTGTTGATCCTGAGATTATTACTTTAGTTGAATCTGATCCTTTTTATGGCCTTGAATCTGAAACTGTTGTGGCACATCTTACCAAGTTAAATGATATAGCCACTCTATTTACTAATGATGAGAAGTCTCGCTATTTATATATCCTTAAGATATTTCCGGTCTCATTAAAGGGTGATGCTAAGACTTGGTATAATTCTCTTGCTCCTGGTTGTGTGCGTAGTCCCCAGGATATGATTTACTACTTCTCTGCTAAATATTTCCCTGCTCATAAGAAACAAGCTGCCTTGCGAGAAATATATAATTTTGTGCAAATCAAAGAAGAGAGTCTCCCACAAGCTTGGGGGAGGCTTCTCCGGTTACTTAATGCTTTGCCCGATCATCCTCTTAAGAAAAATGAAATACTTGATATCTTTTATAATGGACTAACCGATGCTTCCAAGGACTACTTGGATAGTTGTACTGGTTGTGTTTTCAGGGAAAGAAAAGTCGACGAAGCTGAAATATTATTGAATAATATGTTGACTAATGAAAATAATTGGACTCTTCCTGAGCCAGTTCCTGAAGCAATTCCTGAACCAATTGAGCCAACTCCTGAGCCTATTCCTAAACCCACTCCGAAGAAGAGAGGTGTTTTATTTCTCAGTCCTGAAGATATGCAAGAGGCAAAGAAATCAATGAAAGAAAAAGGTATTAAAGCTGAAGATGTTAAGAATTTACCTCCTATTGAAGAGATATATGGTCTTAATTTACCACCTAAAGAACCACATTGTCTTGATAAACCGACACAGGTAGTAAAGGTAAATTCTCTCTATAGATATGATAAAGTTGAAATACCCTCTACTAAATTTCATAGCCCATGCTTAGATGAATTTGATGACTTTATGGCTAGACAAGAAAGTTTTAATGCTTATTTTGGTAGAGAGTTAAAGAATAATGCTTTCGAGATAGGACGTGTAAGTGATAATCTGGCTAGAGTTAAAGATGAACTTCACCTCGTTAGCAAATATGCTTCTATGGTTGCTACTCAAGCTGAGCAAGTACTCAAAGCTCAAAATGATTTGCTTGATGAATTAAATAATAAAAATGACTTTGTTGTTAGAGTGGCTACCAGAACTGGTAGAATGACTCAGGAACCTTTGTATCCTGAAGGCCACCCTAAGAGAATCGAGCAAGATTCTCAGAGAAATAATTTAGAGGCACCTAGTTCTTCTAAAAAGAAGAAAAAGAAAGACGATAGGACTTTGCATGCTTATAGTGAACCTGTCGTAGACACACCTGAGAATCCCAATGATATTTCTATTTCTGATGTTGAAACTCAATCAGGTGATGAACATGAACCTAGTGATAATGTTAATGATAATGTTCATGTTGATGCTCAACCTAGAAAAAAAATGATGTAGAGATTGAACCTGCTGTTGATCTTGATAACCCACAATCAAAGAATCAACATTATGATAAGAGAGATTTTGTTGCTAGGAAGCACGATAAAGAAGGAGAACCATGGGTTCAGAAACCCATGCCTTTCCTCCTAAACCATCCAAGTCAAAGGATGATGAGGATTTTGAGCGCTTTGCTGAAATGATTAGACCTATTTTCTTACGTATGCGCTTAACTGATATGCTCAAAGTAAATCCTTATGCTAAGTATATGAAGGACATCGTTACAAATAAAAGAAAGATACCGGAAGATGAAATTTCCACCATGCTTGCTAATTACACTTTAAGGGTGGAATACCAAAGAAACTTGGAGATCCGGGTGTCCCTACTATACCATGCTCCATTAAAAGAAATTATGTTAGAACTGCTTTATGTGATCCTGGAGCCGGTGTTAGTGTTATGCCTCTATCTTTATATCGTAGACTTGAATTGAATAAGTTGACACCTACTGAAATATCTTTGCAAATGGCTGATAAATCAACTGCTATACCTGTCGGTATTTGTGAGGATGTGCCTGTTGGGGTTGCACATGTCACTATCTTAACGGACTTTGTTATTCTTGATATTCCCGAGGACGATATTATGTCTATTATCCTTGGTAGACCTTTTCTTAATACTGCAGGGGCTGTTATTGATTGCAACAAGGGCAATGTCACTTTTCATGTTAATGGTAATGAGCATACGGTACACTTTCCGAGGAAACAATCTCAAGTTCATAGCATCAATTCTATTGAAAAAGTTCCAACTATCATTTTTGGAGGTTTTGAATTTCCTCTTCCTACTGTCAAGAAAAAGTATGATATTCTTATTGTTGGGGATTTTCATATCCCCGTTGAGGTAACTTAGTGTTATTCAAAATTTCTCCGGTTCCGTGTTATTCGGAATGAGTTTGTTAACAAGACTTGATCAACCTTGTTAGTGGATTCATTTTGATGATCACGAGATGGATGAAACTAGAAGGCACAACCTTCTGTACCCTCTTTTTACTTTCTGTTATTTAGAATAAATAAAGCAAAAATAGTATTATCTGTCTATTTTCTGAATTACCTGTGCATTAAAAAATAGTTCGACAATAAAATACTCCAAATGCCCTGCAAATTTAGTATGATTTTTTCTGGAATATTTGAGGATTTTAGGCACTGAAAACACTGCAGGAGGGGCAAGCACCAGACCACGAGAGAGGAGGGCGCCCCCCCTATAGGGCGCGCCCCCTGTCTCGTGGGCCCCCGGTGGCCCCCTCCACTTATGCCAGCACCCACACACTTCATCTTCTACCCAAAAAAATCCCCATCCAGCTCAAGCACGAGTTCTAGCTCGTTTTGCTGTGATTTTCGTTCTCTTAGCTGAAAGCTCCATTCACAAAACTGCTTTGGGAGATTGTTGCTTGGTATGTGACTCCTCCATTGGTCTAATTAGTTTTTGTTCTAGTGCTTTATTCATTGCAAATTTTTGCTGCATAGGTGACCATGTTCTTGAGCTTGCATGTTAAACTTTTGAGGTCCCAAGCAATTCCAATGCATGATATAGGCTCTAGGCACTTGTAGGAGTAGTTGCTATCAATCTTGTTTAGTTTTATTCACTTTTATTTTGAAGTTACTAAAATTTCAGAAATTTTCAAAAAAATAATTATGCTTAGAAGATTATACCAAGGTGGTTCCTCGGCGAAGAAAGGGCCAAGGATTGCTATACGTGAGCAAGATGTTGAATTGCCGAGGGACGCAAATGTACGGGCTTGTGAGTGGCCATCCGATGATTTTATGGTCGAAGCAGGCTTCAAGGAGGAATTTGACGCGTATGTGCGTAATACCGAGATGGAGGACTTCTTACAAGATAAGTGTCCTTAATACTATCAATTGACTGATTCCTTCGTGCGGAGGTTCCAATATAACTGTACGCGTAATACTCCTAGTGTCATGTTTGATATTTATGATACATCTTATACCATGGATTTAGAGGATTTCACAACTGCTTGCAAATTCCCGCAGTGGGGTAATATCAATGATCCTCGCGAATCTGAATTTAGAGATTTTCTTGCTAGTATTACTGTGGGAGAATCTAGGGACATAGCACAAGCTACCATAGGGAGGATTCATTTTCCTGCTATACATTACTTTGCTCTCATTATTGGTAGATGCATTAATGGTAAGGACGAAGTATGTCACATGTGTGTCCCTGATCTTTGTGTCCTCAAGAGTGCTGTGTCAGGTTATAAAGGTTATAACTTGGGGGCAATAGTTGCACATAGGTTGCAGAATAATAGTAGAAGGGGGGATTTATTTGGAGGAATTTATGCAACCCGTGTGGCTAATTTTCTTAACATAGCCCTACGAGAGGGGGATATGATTTTACCTCCTGTTTATTTGGATAAAAAAGCTATGTTTAATCATCATTTTCTTGAGAGGAATAAATAATTCCTCCATTATCGACTAATCTATGATAGACGCAACGTCGTCCCTGTTACTCTTCCTGCCCCTACCTTTTTGATTATCAGGCAAAAGGAAGATATGTTGTCACCAGGGAAGAAGCAGCTGAATACGAGAGGGGAATGGAGGCAGCTCGCCAACACGCTGCTGCTCAGGAGGCTGTTGCCTCTACATCTCAGTACAACCCCAGTTTCACTTATGGATATCAGCCAGGCGGTCCTTGGTACTAGACCAACTTAGGCCAAAAGCCTAAGCTTGGGGGAGTATGTATTTCTCACCGACTTTACATTCATGTTCACACACTAGTCGTCGGTGCTCATACTCTTTCATTGTATTATCCATGCTAGTTTAAATTTATTTTCTAGTTTTCTTCTTGTGTGTTTGATAAACCTTGAGAAAAAAATAGTTAGTTTAAATTCTATGCTTGTAGTAGAAATTAAAATGAAAACCCAAAAAGATTTCTAGTTCTTCTTCTTACTTGTTGGGAGCTTTCCCGTGTAAATAGTTTTATTTTCTTTTCTTTCCTTTGGGGGTCGAGAAGACCATATTGAAAATGCTTAGTGGCTCTCATATGCATGATTGTTTATTTAACTTAGAGCCTATATTACTTGTCTTCTTTCTTGAGTTGAATGCTTGCAGATTCCAGCTTAGTCCAATGCACGTGCACTCTTATTATTATACACATCGTTCGGTCGTGCAAGTGAAAGGCAAAAATGATGATATATGTTGGACTTATTGGGATGAGAAAAGCTGGTATGAACTCGACCTCTTCTGTTTTTGTAAAAATGATGAGTTCATCGTTCCTGAGTCAGCTATTATGAAGTAAACATATTTGCAATGACATTTAGAGATTATAGTTTCTTGTGCCATGCTTGATTAGCTATGAGTTATAATGGTTTACCTTGCGTGCCAACATGCTATTAGAATAATTATGATGTGGTATGATGGGATGGTATCCTCCTTTAAATGAATTGAGTGACTCGACTTGGCACATGCTCACGCATGTAGTTGAATCAAATCAACATAGCCTTCACGATATTTATATTCATGGTGGATTATATCCTACTCATGCTTGCACTCGGTGTGAATTAATTTTAATGCATGTTTACGACTGTTGTCGCTCTCTCAGTTGGTCGCTTCCCAGTCTTTTGCTAGCCTTCACCTGTACTAAGCGAGAATACTGCTTGTGCATCCAAACTCCTTAAACCCCAAAGTTGTTCCATATGAGTCCACTATACCTACCTATATGCGGTATTTACCTGCCGTTCCAAGTAAATTTGTATGTGCCAAACTCCAAACCTTCAAATGAAATTCTGTTTTGTATGCTCGAGCAGCTCATGTTACAACTAGGGCTGCCTATATCTTCCATGCTAGGTGGGTTATTCTCAAGAGGAGTGGACTCCGCTCCTCATTCACGAGAAAGGGCCGGTAACCGGGATGCCCAGTCCCATGATCCAAAAAGATCAAAGCAAAACAAAATAATTAAACAAAACTCCTCCAGGGCTGTTGTATGTTGGAGGCACTCGTTGTTTCGAGCAAGCCATGGATTGATGCTTGTTGGTGGCTGGGGGAGTATAAACCTTTACCATTCTGTTTGGGAACTGCCTATAATGCATGTAGTATGGAAGATACAACCATCTCATAGTTGTTGCGTTGACAACGAAAGTATGTCGCTCAAAATGTTATTCAATCTCTATTTTAAAATCGAGCTCTGGCACCTCTACAAATCCCTGCTTCCCTCTGCGAAGGGCCTATCTATTTACTTTTATGTTGAGTCATCACCCTTCTTATTAAAAGCACCCACTGGAGAGCACATTGTCGTTTGCATTCATTATTAATGGTTTATATTGGGTATGACTTGACTGGATCTCTTTTACCATGAATTACAATGTTTAGTCAGTCCTTGATCTTTAAAGGTGCTCTGCATTTATGTTTTGCGGTCTCAGAAAGGGCTAGCGAGATACCATTTTGTTATATCATGTTATAATTATTTTGAGAAAGTGTTGTCATCCGAGTTTTATTATTATGGCTCGCTAGCTAATTATGTTATTGATATGAGTAATTGTAAGACCTAAGTGTTATTGTGAGTATGGTTAGTTCATAATATTTGCTGAAGCCTGAATGCTGGCTTTTCATGTTTACAACAACAAGAGCAAACAGAGTTTGTAAAAGTTTTTCTTTATCACTTTCAGTTTATCAACTGAATTGCTTGAGGACAAGCAAAGGTTTAAGCTTGGGGAGTTGATACGTCTCCAACATATCTACTTTTCCAAACACTTTTGCCCTTGTTTTGGACTCTAACTTGCATGATTTGAATGAAACTAACCCGGACTGATGCTGTTTTCAGCAGAACTGCCATGATGTTGTTTTATGTGTAGAAAAGAAAAGTTCTCAGAATGTCCTGGAAATCCACGGAGGCACTTTTTGGAATTAATAAGAATTTTTGGCAAAAGAATCAGTACCAGGGGGCCCACAGGCTGTCCACGAGACAGGGGGGCGCCCCCCCTAGGGCGCGGCCTCCTATCTCGTGGGCCCCCTGGACCTCCACTGACCTCAACTCCAACTCCATATATTCACGTTCGGGGAGAAAAAAATCAGAGAGAAAGTTTTATCGCGTTTTACGACACGGAGCCGCTGCCAAACCCTAATCTCTCTTGGGAGGGCTGATCTGGAGTCCGTTCGGGGCTCCGGAGAGGGGGATTCGTTGCCGTCGTCATCATTAACCATCCTCCATCAGCAATTTCATGATGCTCACCGCCGTGCGTGAGTAATTCCATAGTAGGCTTGCTGGACGGTGATGGGTTGGATGAGATTTACCATGTAATCAAGTTAGGTTTGGTAGGGTTTGATCCCTAGTATCCACTATGTTCTGAGATTGATGTTGCTATGACTTTGCTATGCTTAATGCTTGCCACTAGGGCTCGAGTGCCATGATTTCAGATCTGAACTATTATGTTTTCATGAATATATGTGTGTTCTTGATCCTATCTTGCAAGTCTATAGTCACCTATTATGTGTTATGATCCGACAACCCCGAAGTGACAATAATCGGGATACTTCTCGGTGATGACCGTAGTTTGAGGAGTTCATGTATTCACTATGTGCTAATGCTTTGTTCCGGTTCTCTTTTAAAAGGAGGCCATAATATCCCTTAGTTTCCGCTAGGACCCTGCTGCCACCGGAGGGTAGGACATATGTCATGCAAGTTCTTTTCCATAAGCATGTATGACTATTTACGGAATACATGCCTACATTACATTGACGAATTGGAGCTAGTTCTATATCACTCTATGTTATAACTATTGCATGAGGAATCGCATCCGGCATAATTATCCATCACTGATCCATTGCCTACGAGCTTTTCATATATTGTTCTTCGCTTATTTACTTTTCCGTTGCTACTGTTACAACTACTACAAAAACCCAAAAACATTTATCTTTACTTTTGCTACTGTTACCTTTATTATCATACCACTTTTGCTACTAAATACTTTGCTGTCCATACTAAGTTATCCAGGTGTGGTTGAATTGACAACTCAACTGCTAATACTCAAGAATATTCTTTGGCTCCCCTTGTGTCGAATCAATAAATTTGGATTGAATACTTTACCCTCAAAAGTTGTTGCGATCCCCTACACTTGTGGGTTATCAATATTATGTAGAAATACGGGGCCCAGAATGACAATCTCGTCAACTAGATGAACTAGGACGTGCGTCATGATATTGAAGAAGGATGGTGGGAACACCAACTCGAAACTGACAAGACAGTGCACCACATCACTCTTTAGCCTTGGTATGATTTCTGGATCGATCACCTTCTGAGAGATTGCATTCAGGAATGCACATAGCTTCACAATGGCTAATCGGACGTTTTCCGGTAGAAGCCCCCTCAATGCAACCGGAAGCAGTTGCGTCATAATCACGTGGCAGTCATGAGACTTTAGGTTCTGAAACTTTTTCTCTGCCATATTTATTATTCCCTTTATATTCGACGAGATGCCAGTCGTGACCTTCATACTAAGCAGGCATTCAAAGAAGATTTCCTTCTCTTCTTTGGTAAGAGTGTAGCTGGCAGGACCTTCATACTGCTTTGGAGGCATGCCATCTTTTTCGTGCAAACGTTGCAGGTCCTCCCGTGCCTCAGCTGTATCTTTTGTCTTCCCATACACGCCCAAGAAGCCTAGCAGGTTCACGCAAAGGTTCTTCGTCACGTGCATCACGTCGATCGAAGAGCGGACCTCTAGGTCTTTCCAGTAGGGTAGGTCCCAAAATATAGATTTCTTCTTCCACATGGGTGCGTGTCCCCCAGCGTCACTCGGAACAGCTAGTCCGCCGGGACCCTTTCCAAAGATTACGTGTAAATCATTGACCATAGCAAGTACGTGATCACCGGTACGCATGGCGGGCTTCTTCTGGTGATCTGCCTCGCCTTTGAAATGCTTGCCTTTCTTTCGACATTGATGGTTGGTCGGAAGAAATCGACGATGGCCCAGGTACACATTCTTCCTGCAGCTTCCCAGGTATATACTTTCGGTGTCAGCTAAACAGTGCGTGCATGCGTGGTATCCCTTGTTTGTCTGTCCTGAAAGGTTGCTGAGAGCGGGCTAATCGTTGACGGTTACAAACAGCAACGCGTGCAGGTTAAATTCCTCCTGTTTGTGCTCATCCCACGCACATACACCATTTCCATTCCACAGCTGTAAAAGTTCTTCAACTAATGGCCTTAGGTACACATCAATGTCGTTGCCGGGTTGCTTAGGGCCTTGAATGAGAACTGGCATCATAATGAACTTCCGCTTCATGCACATCCAAGGAGGAAGGTTATACATACATAGAGTCACGGGTCAGGTGCTGTGATTGCCGCTCTGCTCCCCAAAAGGATTAATGCCATCCGCGCTTAAACCAAACCATACGTTCCTTGGGTCACGTGCAAACTCATCCCAGTACTCTCTCTCGATTTTTCTCCACTGCGACCCGTCAGCGGGTGCTCTCAACTTCCCGTCTTTCTTACGGTCCTCACTGTGCCATCGCATCAACTCGACATGCTCTTTGTTTCTGAACAGACGTTTCAACCGTGGTATTATAGGAGCATACCACATCACCTTCGCAGGAACTCTCTTCCTGCGGGGCTCGCCGTCAACATCACAAGGGTCATCTCGTCAGATCTTATACCGCAATGCACCGCATACCGGGCATGCATTCAAATCCTCGTACGCACCGGGTAGAGGATGCAGTCGTTAGGGAATGCATGTATCTTCTGCACCTCCAATCCTAGAGGGCATACGACCTTCTTTGTTGCATACGTACTGTCGGGCAATTCATTATCCTTTGGAAGCTTCTTTTTCAATATTTTCAGTAGCTTCTCAAATCCTTTGTCAGGCGCAGCATTCTCTGCCTTCCACTGCAGCAATTCCAGTACGGTACCCAGCTTTGTGTTTCCATCTTCACAATTGGGGTACAACTTTTTTTTGTGATCCTCTAACATGCGATCGAACTTCAGCTTCTCCTTTTGACTTTCGCATTACGTCCTTGCATCGACAATGACCCGGCGGAGATCATCATCGGGCACATCGTCTGGTTCCTCTTGATCTTCAGCAGCTTCCCCCGTTGCAGCATCATCGGGCACATCGTCTGGTTCCTCTTGATCTTCAGCAGCTCCCCCCGTTGCAGCATCACCGTATTCAGGGGGCACATAGTTGTCATCGTCCTCTTCTTCTTCGCCGTCTTCCATCATAACCCCTATTTCTCCGTGCCTCGTCCAAACATTATAGTATGGCATGAAACCGTTGTAAAGCAGGTGGGCGTGAAGGATTTTCCGATCAAAGTAAGACTTCGTATTCACACATTTAGTGCATGGACAACACATAAAACCATTCTGCTTGTTTGCCTCAGCCACTTCGAGAAAAATATGCAAGCCCTTAATGTACTCGGAGGTGTGTCTGTCACCATACATCCATTGTCGGTTCATCTGCGTGCATTACATATAATTATGTGTGTCAAAAGTAAGAAAATCAGACAAATATCTACCTAAAGTAAGAAACTCAGACAAGTTCAGAAAGAAGATAAGAACAAGAGGCTCACCACGGTGGTGCCGGCGACGAGATCGGCGCGGGTGATCAACAGCGGTGAAAACGGGGACGGGGCGTGACAGACAGCTAAATCTAGACAAATATCAAAAAAAAAGAGCTCCGAGGTCGAGCTTCGAGATGAGAAAGCTTAACTAGTGTGGCTCGGGCATTTCATCGAACACCTCATGTGCATAGGAGGTGAACTAGAGCACCCAAATGCCCTCTCCTTGCCGGATTGAAAAAACAGAGCACTGGAGTGCTCTGCCGCGGCGGTGGGTATATATAGGCAAGTTATTTGTCCCGTTTCATGGCATGAACCGGGACTAAAGCTCCCCCTTTCTGTCCCGGTTCAAGCCACAAACCGGGACCAATGGTTGTGGGCCAGGAGCGAGGACCATTGGTCCCGGTTCGTGGCTTGAACCGGGAGAAATGGTTCCGAACGAACCGGGACCAATGCCCACGAGGCCCCGGCCGGCCCCCTGGGCTCACGAACCGGGTCTAATACCCCCCATGGGTCCCGGTTCTTGAAGAACCGGGACTAATGGGCTGGCCAGGCCCGAACGTTAGCCCTGTTTTCTACTAGTGTGCACTGAAGAATCACAGCTACGTGTGGCCGGTTTGTTCAGGGGACGCGCGGGCGCCTGTGCAGGGGCGGCTGCGGGTGCGGGCGCGGCGGCTGAGCCGGTGCCGGGGTAGGCTCTATCTCTCCTGGGCACTGGCTACAATCGGCGATGGCGATCATGCACGGAGGCAATGGAGCGGTGCGGCGAGGTCGTCCTGCAGGCAAGAGCGGCTGTTGGTGGGCGGCGTTTGACATCAGGTCACCATCGTGCCTGACGGTGAGGTCGAGGTCAAGGGCGTGGAGTTGCCTTAGTTTGCGATCATATTTCCATGATTGTAGAGGCCGCGGGATTGGTAGTTCCAATACAAGGGCGTGGAGTTGCCTTAGTTTGCGATCTGATTTCCGTGATTGTAGGAGGGGCCACGGGACTGGTAGTTCCAGTATACTCCTCTCTTTGTGAAGCACGGTCAGTCATTGAAAATTGCTACGTGCACACCATAGAGGTATTGGATCAATGAGGGCTGTTGGATTTAGAATTGTGGACTTAATCGTGTGGTGTTGATTGGTTTGTGCGGGGTTGTGGGACTAATTGCGGAGTGCATGTAGAAAAGTTCTTGTTTGATTGTTTAATAGTAGTATGGATAACTAATACATTTCCTTTAACTACCATGTGCACGGCTAGGATTTATGATACGCTAGTGTGGGGGCACTCAGGTGATGGTGCCGATTTTTTATTTTAGCCTTCGGTTTTCAAACTTCTATATCTTTTAAACAAAAAAATCAATTTAAGTTATGTTTTCATATTCGTGTTTCTTGCGGCCAGCACTTTCAAATAATATTCATTTTGAATATATTTTGGCATCTTTTGGAAACAATGTTAATTTCCATTGTTTGAAATTTAGTACGAGCAACCGATAATATTCGATTATTTCGTGTCTATGACCAACAGAAAAAATTGCTTAAAACTGCATCTTTGAAACTTGTTGAAGATGGTCAATTAACATTTTTCTAACTGCCATGAGAAGAAGTATGCAGTGCACTAGAGAACAATGTACACAGTACACTACTACTCACAATATGTGTTTGTTATGTCTCCATACTGAGCACCAAATTCAGTATATATATAGAACATGGGAATACAGTAGTACTAATAGTGAGCTCACTCGACGGAACCCCGTCACGGCACGGCCATGTGAATAGGATCCTCCTTGTACTGCTCCTCTCCCGCCCTGCCCTGAGCAGTATCGTCCGTCGTCGCCGGGCGGCGCAGCAGCCGGCGGCCGAGGGGAGGCCGAGATTTCCTCTTTGGAGGCGCCGAATCCCAGTCGTAACTCGTAAGTCGAAATCCCTCTCTGTCCCGCCTCTCGAATCCCCACCGGTCTCCTACCTACTTCCTTGCCGCCAATGCCCGCCTTTTCTTTGGGTTTCGAGCGAGGAATCGGAGGGAAATCTGGGTACTCCCTGTGGCTTGATACCCCGGCAATGGCGGCCCTGCTTGCTTTCTGTTACCACTGGGTCGCTCTACTCTTTGCATGCCCGTCCGCAAGGTGTTCGATGGATTGTTCGCAGGGTGTCGGCCCGGCTCCGGCTGGTCTCGTTCCACTTCTTTCAGGTTTCAGTCTACTTACTGTCAGTTGCTGAAAATGTGCAGGAAACGGATGAAAATGCTGGGATTTGCGCTCTTTGTTTACCGTCTACCGTCATTTGTTTGGTTACAGGAAGCACCCGGTCTTAAGCATAGTATAGATAAAGTTGTATGTTCTGCTCTGTTTGTTTGTTTGCTGTCTGAGGATTGAGACAAGGGCATAATCCAAAGTATGGCACCTGCTCCTGCACATTCATGTGTTGGAAACTGGAATCTGTTCAGAGTAGTATGGCCACGCCACATGTTTTGGCTTTAGCTCAAGGACCACATTGCTTCTTGACTTTCTTGTATGCTTGCTGGCCCAACCTTGGATCTGTATCTTTCTAATAGTCTTATAAATCGTAGGTGTATTTACTTAGCGTGTTTAGTCGAATCATCTGTCATTGTTCTCTCAAGTTGCTTTTCCTTGCGATATTCAAGTTCAACCCAGCGGTTTAAAATTCCTGCAATTTCTTCATTCAAAGTGATTTTCACTTCTTTGTTGTTGTTTTCCTTTCAGCATTTGGGCTGAGGCTCCAAATAGTGCTACTCTTTTACATGGACTATGTTACTTTGGAGAATACAAGAATTGTGCATTGGTATCACGATAACATATGCCTAATGGTTTTTCTTACAGGAGGGCGTTTCCAACACATAAATAGTTTGCTAGCATGCAGACAAGTGTCCAGTAGCCTTTGTGCCATTTGAGGCGTAATGGAGATAGCTTTTCTCATGTTGTTGGTTCTTTCTCTGCTTCTGTTCCCTAATGGCATCTGCAAGAGTTTAGCCACACGGCCTCCTGTTGTGAATATTGGGTCTATTCTTCAATTTGACTCCACCACTGGAGGTGTTGCCGCAGTTGCCATCCATACAGCCTTGGAAGATATCAACTCCGATCCAACAGTTCTAAATGGAACTACACTGAAGGTTCAAATCAAGGATGCAAATTGCTTTGATGGTTTCCTTGGCATGGTTCAAGGTAGGCTAGCTTTAATGTCACTCATTCATTTCACAGCCTTCAAATAGTTTTTACTTCTATTGTGGAGTGGTGGCAATGATGCCGTGTTCCTTGTATCAGCTTTGCAGTTCATGGAGACTGATGTTATTGCAATCGTTGGCCCTCAGTGCTCCACAATTTCTCATATCATTTCATATGTAGCAAATGAGCTTCGAGTCCCTTTGATGTCCTTTGCTTCTGATGCAACTCTTTCATCGATACAGTTCCCGTTCTTTGTCAGGACTGGTCCCAATGACCTCTATCAAATGGCGGCTGTGGCAGAAGTTGTTGACTACAACCACTGGAAGATAGTGACTGCCATATACATTGATAATGTTTATGGTAGAAATGGCATTGCTGCTTTGGATGATGCACTCACTTTAAAGCGCTGCAAAATATCCTACAAGATTGGGTTTCCTTCCAACGCTAAAAGGAGTGACCTCATAAATTTGTTGGTTAGTGTCAGTTCTATGGAGTCTCGTGTTATCATTCTCCATACTGGAACTGAACCTGGACTCAAGCTTTTCTCTATGGCACACCAACTGAACATGATGGGCAACGGATATGTGTGGATTGCAACTGACTGGCTGTCCGCATATCTTGATGCTAATTCATCAGTTCCTGCTGAGACTATATCTGGCCTGCAAGGTGTTCTTACTTTACGGCCACATATTCCCAACTCAAAGACGAATAATTTGGTCTCTAAATGGAGCACGCAAAGTAAAAAGTACAACTACAGTGATCTTCGTGTAAATACTTATGCTTTTTATGTTTATGATAGTGTCTGGGCAGTAGCTCGTGCTCTGGATGCCTTCTTTGATGATGGTGGTAGGATTTCCTTTTCAAATGACTTGCATGATGAAACTGGAGGAACTCTTCACCTTGAAGCAATGAGCATTTTTGACATGGGAAATAAATTACTGGAGAAGATTAGAAAGGTAAACTTCAGTGGGGTATCTGGGCAAGTGCAATTCGATGCTGTAGGCAACCTCATTCACCCTGCGTATGACATCATAAATGTCATCGGAAATGGCATGCGGACCATTGGTTTTTGGTCAAACTATTCTGGCTTGTTGTCGACTGTCTCTCCAGAGGCTCTATATTCAAAGCCTCCTAATACTTCTCTCGTCGATCAGCATCTCTATGATGTTATTTGGCCTGGGGAGACTGCACAGAGGCCTCGAGGATGGGTCTTTCCTTCTAATGCCAAGCAATTGAAAATTGGTGTTCCCAACAGATTTAGCTTCAAAGAGATCGTCACGGTAGACAATGCTACTGGGTCAATGAAGGGCTATTGCATCGATGTCTTTACTCAGGCATTGGCTTTGCTTCCTTATCCTGTTAGTTACAAGTTTGTACCTTTTGGGAATGGTACTGAAAATCCTAATTATGACAAACTCGTACAGATGATTGAATCAAATGTAAGTATGGAATGCCTCTTTTCTTCCTCTAACCATTTCATCATATACCATGCTGACCAGGGTCATCTTGTCCTGCAGGAGTTTGATGCAGCTATAGGGGATATTGCAATTACAATGAGGCGGACAGTAACTTTTGATTTCACGCAGCCATTCATTGAAACAGGCTTGGTTATCTTGGCTCCGGTTAAAGAGCATATAACATCATCGTGGGCATTCTTGCAGCCATTTAGTTTGGAGATGTGGTGTGTTACAGGGCTGTTCTTTCTTATTGTGGGTGTGGTTATTTGGGTTCTTGAACATCGGATCAATGACGATTTCCGTGGTTCAGTATGTCAACAAATAATAACTATTTTCTCGTAAGGAGCTGACCTTTACCTTTTGTATCGTCTTCTTGTATATCATTTCTGTTTTCGAAGTGTTGATGTTTTAACAAGTCTTGTGCAATATGTTGCATACAGCGAGCACCTTAGAGCAGTGGCCAGTTAACATACCTAAATGAAGCATCTAGTGATTACCAATGAACTACTCCCTCCGTCCCATAATATAAGAGTGTTTTTTGACGGCGGGAGTATTATCTTAATAATCTTGTGAGACATATGTACATGCACAGTATATATATTCGCTTAATGATATTTATGATGCATTGCTCTATTTTTTCCTATTTTCATGTACTTCTCCACATGTATTTGCCAAATGCTCTTATCATGACGTGATTCCTTGCTGTGAGTATAATTTCAAATTTTATTGCCTGCAGGTTCAGCTTTTCGACTTTGTTCTTCGCACACAGTGAGTAAACCAACCTTTTCTCTTATGTGTTTTTTGGCTATAACATTTTGTTCTGAGGCATGACTTGTGATTTCATCCGTGTCTGCTCGCAGGAGAAAATACGATGAGTGCCTTAGGGCGTGGTGTCCTGATCATATGGCTGTTTGTTGTTTTGATAATTGTATCCAGCTATACCGCGAGTCTTACTTCCATCCTGACCGTGCAACAACTTGATACTTCTATAAAAGGAATTGATGACCTGAAAAATAGCGATGGTCCTATTGGTTTCCAAGTTGGTTCTTTTGCACAAGACTACATGGTCAAGGAGCTCAACATCTCACGGTCAAGGCTAAGAGCTCTGGGTTCACCACAAGAATACGCGGATGCCCTCAAGATAGGCCCTAAGGAAGGAGGTGTTATGGCCATTGTCGACGAGCGCCCCTATGTTGAACTGTTTTTGTCAACCTACTGCAAAATTGCGGTAGCTGGCACAGATTTCACCAGCAGAGGATGGGGCTTTGTAAGTACAGTTAAACCATATTCTTTTATGTAAATTAGAATATAAGAACAAAATATTTTTCTGTTAATATCCTGGAATAGAAGTTTTAACTTTGAATAGTTGTGTCTAGTATCTAGTTTATTATGCAACTGTTCTTGCACATATCTGTGGGTACTTTGTTTCACAAATCAAAATGTAGCACCTTACAAGTTCATTCTGGCAGGCATTTCCAAGGGACTCCCCTTTGCAAGTAGACCTCTCCACCGCAATCCTGTCTCTGTCAGAGAATGGGGAGCTGCAGCGGATCCATGCCAAATGGCTCAATACAGGGGAGTGCGCAACTGAAAACAGTGAGTTTGTCGACTCGAACCAGCTCCGCCTTGAGAGCTTCCTTGGTCTGTTCCTAATCTGTGGTGTGGCATGTGTTCTCGCGCTGGTACTCTACTTTGGTATCATGCTATGCAAATACCTGAGGCATGAACCGCGGAAGAGCCTCAGAAGATTCATCTCGTTCGTCCATGGGAAGGAGCCGCTGAAGAACAAGGAGAGGCGGTCCATGAGCCTGCCTGGAAGCTCGACGCCAACAACGCCGATGAGCAGCCTTAGTTCCCTTGACATGGAAAGGCCGGCCAGGCCAGTCAGAAACGGCAGCATTATTGATATGGAAAGCTAGGTCATGTGTAGAAAGCTAGTTAACAATGCGGTCGACTAACCTAGGTTCTGGTAGTCGGACAGCAGGGGTGTATAGGGGGATTCAAAATACTTCTTAAGTACTCCCTCCGATTCAAATTAATTGACGTTGACTTAGTACAAAGTTGTACTAAGTTGGCGTCAAATAATTTGGATCGGAGGGAGTACTAAAGTTTAGAAATAAGAGAAGGAAGGATTAATAAGAAATAGAAATATTGAAATGCTCATCCTGTCCTACATATATTGTTTTTACCTTTGCATGACTGTATTTTGGGGGATACTGTGTCGGTTCAGTCTTGCCGTTTGGCAGCGTGGCCTGTTCATGTGTTTGATAGGACGTAGTAGTGTGTGGGTACTTCAGTTAGAAGGTATGCAGCGGACCGAGTCTATTGACCGTGTGGCGATGCCTGTAGTTTGTAGCACTAAATTTTGATGCTCATTCTAAACTAATTTAGATAAAAGCCGCACAAAAAATGTGCTAGTTTTTTGTTGTTGTTGCTCACATACTCTGTTTTGTCTCAGTTTTAGTCCAGGGCAACTTTGAAGCTTATCTTAGGGTGGTAGCCAGAAAAATGTGTTAGCACCTTGCACAGGAGAAATAGTTAAAGACCTTATTAAGAAGTGAAGAAGAATAGACGTCTCCAGTTTTTGTTTCTCCAACTCTATGCCTACACTGTAAACTATTTATGGATTAGCTCCAGTTGATGCAACTGTACTCTTTCCGGTAGGTCTGAGATGCGACTGAGCATCCTAAGCTAGCTACTTGTCTCCCTTAAGTTTTACAGCAAGACAAATGCACTGGACTGCGAAGAGGAAATTCCTGCAGGTTCGTAATGCATCTGTTTTGGTTCTTGCATTCACACCAATCATAAAACAGTGTTTGTTAGTAGCGGAGTGGTAGGCAGACGCAAATCAAACCATCATTTTTCTTCTAACTACACTTGTAAAAGCATCGATGCATCTCCACCGCTTGATTTTATTTGTCATTCTGTTCAGTACCTGGTTCAGGAAGAGTCTTTTTCCTATGCAAAGTATATAACGTATATTAACTCCGATTGCAGGCATATTCATCGCGCTTGTGTTTTGACGTGTCGCGGGTAACCAAGAGTCGTTCAGCAGGGCGTTTCTAGGATACGCCACGGGTCTTACAGTAAAGGTAACGGTGATGAACTGGTTTCAAGCTGTGCTGATCAGTTCTGCTGTTACTAATATATCATGGCATCTTGCTGCTCTCGGTCGATGTTCTGTCATCTCTGAAAAATACCATTATCACATGGTTTATTTCCCCGTCTTTTTTATGTTTTGATGCGCAGCCTGCTCTGTTTTACATCGTTTCTGGCACGTGACTGGTTTGGTCGCTGTTCACTCTCCGTGGAATGGAGAAGTGAAAGCGGGCAAGTAAGTAAGCCTGTCTACTTTGTCCCTTTTGTGTAGTCCTGGGATCAGAGAAAATAACTGGCAATCTGGATCAGCCTGGTTTGAGACGCGACTTGTTTACCACTGACTGCTTTGCGTTGGCAGCTACTGCAGTCGGAGTGGGAGGAAGAAGACGAAGGTCCCAACCGTCGGAGAAAAAGGTGAACCAGCGCTCACCTTTTTAATCACTAGGAAAGAACATTGAGGCAGTAATTTCTTCAGGAAAGATCGATTGGTAGCTAATTAAGTTTT
>NC_041391.1:49149285-49151792 GCF_002162155.2 Triticum dicoccoides
TACATTGTGTATTCTAACATAAAAAATGCAAGACTCACTCACAAATATTTGAATATTCATACCAGAAAAAAGAATTTCCTGAAATAAGGGAGCGCATCTTCTCCAGAATTGATCGCTGAGGTCATCTATTGAGCAATCCAGGTTAACCTAGTTATCTATTTCAAAATTAATGAAGAACAATTTGGGTGGTGTCTTTTCAAGAGATAAGTCCATATTACAACCTCGGACTACCACCGAAGTCTAAAATATAACCCTGAACTATGAAACCGTTTAATTTGCAACCATGAACTTCCAAAACCAGACAAAAAACAACCCTGGGTGGTTTTGACTGATTTTGACAGGTTTTGACCAATCAACCGCCTAGTCAGCGCCAAGTCATTTTTGTTTCAAATTTTGGCCGAAACAAGTTCTCAGGGAAAATTTAAAAAATTCTCAAAAAATCACACATTCAATCTGTGATGTCTCAACAAGTTTTGCCAAGTATAAAAAAGCTAGAGCGGAAATTCAAATTCAGAGCCTTTTTGTTTCAAATTTTGGCAAAAACTAAGAAGTTTGAAGAAGTTTGGCTAAAAAAGTTCCGAGAAAATTCTCAAAATTTTTCAAAAATCCACACAACCCTTAGATTGAATCTGTGAAAGTTTGAAGATGTTTTGCCCATTGGATAAAAAAAAGATGCAAATTCCATATTCTGGATATGGTGACATGGCGTACGACTTGGCGCTGACTAGACTGTTGACTGGTCAAAACCGGTCAAAACTAGTCAAAAACCAACCCAGGGTTGTTTTTGTTCGTTTGAAAGTTGATGGTTGTATATTAGACGATTTCGTAGGCCAAGGTTGTATTCTAGACTTCGGTGGTACGCACACGCGCACGCACACACACATGTAGTGCAAACTTAGTATTTTTGGAAATAATGGGAGCAAAGGCCATGTGAAAATATGAGGTGCTCCCTCCGTCCACGAATAAGTGTTTGACATTCAAAAAAATTCCACAAAAGAGTGTGCTTCTATCTTCACAATACACTTTAAAGTAAAGAAAATGTTTCTCTCTAGTACACGGTAATCAAGACCAATAAAATTCAACACATGATCTTCTCACTTTCTACATGCACTTAGCTCATTGGCGGTGGGGTAATTAAATAGAAGAGAGATGGTGGCTTGCACTTTCCCAATGCAATTTTTACTTCACTAATATGTCCTGAAATTTCTACATGTACACTTAGAGCATGGTTAATAGTATAGCCAACAATCGGCTATATGAAGTTGGCACATCATCTATAGCCAACCTAATAGCCAACATGTATTAGCCAACATGCACAGTAGCTATTTACAAAGTAGTATTACTTCATTAATAGATGGCCCACCTTACAATCTCACATTGTTTCTTGGAGCACGTGCCGGCTCTTAATCTACAGCCCGCTTCCCTTCTCTCTCATCCAACTCAACAAACATACAATATTTTAGTCCTTACAGCCTCCTGACTATACCTTATTATACTTGCTCTTATTCGTGGACGTAGGGAGTATATAGCTTCTGTGATTTCCTTTCAGTGTACAAAGTTTGCATGCAGAATGGATAAAAAAAAATCTATCTTTGATTCACTAATTTAAATCTTACCCTTCATCATCAATTATGACTAAACATATATAGTAACTGCTAATTTATATGCTCCGAGAAGATAACACCGTGGATATTTTAGTCATTTCACCTTGCTATTAATTGTTTGCTTTCTTTTGCTCTAAAGTAGCCAAACATATTATTTAGTTCATAAGGATAAGGTCCAGGATCATGCCACATTGTTCTATATATACTGAATTTGGTGTTCAGTATGACATAACAAACACATTGTGAGAAGGAGTAGTGTACATTGTTCTTTAGTGCACTTTGTTAAGCAAATTGGGTGAAAATGTTCAGTAGAACCATCCAAGTCTTCATACTTTTTCTCATGGCACAGGTTTGCCTTCTCATGATGATGGTCGCACCATTTGCACAAGCCGCTGGGAGGCCTGTGGCATCCTTACCATGGGTAGCGGGGTGTTGCCCGAGGAACTATTTGTGCTGTGGTGTCGGCCACCTCTGTACCTTGAGTTATGGTTTCGCTTGATCTCCTCTCATAACATAGTTGATATAACACAGTAGCATCACAAAGGTTGCATTGTTTCATTGATTCATCTCTTTTCTACTCCTTGAAACTTTTGATTCCACTTTTGAACAATGTCATTTCTATGTCTTCTTATAACTAATAAAATGGGAGGATATTTTCATCTTATTTGAATTGTGTTGTAACATTACCTAGTAATGTGGATGATCTGGGTGGACTACATAGATCGGATCTTCTAAAGATGTAATCTAGGACTTTGTGAGATGATGAAATTGTCCTTTATCTTGGTCGACACCTTTTTGTAAAAGTGTTGGTCGGCCATTGGCATCTCTTCATCTGTGTCTTCTTGCGGTGCATGTTGTACAATCCTCCATGTTTTGTAATTGTACAATAACCTTTGAGGCAAT
>NC_041391.1:49151933-49152534 GCF_002162155.2 Triticum dicoccoides
AAATGAAAAAGTGTTATGGGTGGCATGGCCGTACAGTGAAGCCACTTCCTTTCGCATGCCAGCTATTCATAATGAGATCTCGACCATGGATGCCAAGTAATTCGCCCTGTGCTGATGTCGTCGGGCGACCCACTCACTGATGTTTTTACTCACGGAGTCGCTATGTTCCCTGAATGATCTTTTCGTATATAATTGGTTGTTGCTTTAATTAGAAGAAACCACACCAATCGTGTTGTTAGTAATGGAGCGGTAGGCATATGCAAATCAAAGCACCATTTTCCTTCTAAATACACTTGTAAAAGCATTATGAGTGTCTTCTTCTGATTTAATATATATGCAAGACACATTACGAGTGCCAGCTGTGCTGTCACTTTATTTGCGAGGCACAGCAACTGGATTGTTGTCGATACAAGGGAAAACAGAAACTAGTATCAGAACTTCTGTATTTAGAAACCTGTTACTAATATATAGTGGCATCTTTTTTGCTCTCGATCGATGTCCTGGCATGACAGGCTTTGTCGCTGTCCACTCTCCATAGAGTGGGGAAGTAAAATCGGTAAGTAAGCCTATTTACCTAGTCGCCGTTCATTTGTTCACCGAG
>NC_041391.1:49152782-49175345 GCF_002162155.2 Triticum dicoccoides
CAGACCAAAAAGGTGGACTCGAGTATTTTCAGTTACTAGTAGGAGTAAGAAGCATTGCAAATTGCTCCCTCTGTTCAATCCGTATATATGTAGTCCATATTAATATATTCAAAATATTTTATATTTGTGAACGAAGGGAATAATTAATAGTAATGCAACAAGGGGAGGCCAGTCAGCAGCTAACTAAATGTGCTGGATGAGACTGGAGAAATGCATAAACGATTTACATGATAGAACTACTCTTTTCTTGTTAAGGAATGAAAGAATGGATGATTTTATCCGTTCGGAACAAAACCCAATATTCATCCAGTTAGACGTTGTCCTGAATTCCGACGCTTTTGAAAGTTTTCTCGCAGAAATATGTGTGTGTATTCCAGTTGTATCATTAGCAAACCAAGGCTGTATATATTATAGCACAAAGAATGTTTGGTTGATTCGTTCAGGCGAATCAGGTTTCGTGGTTGACTGCCAAAGTCACGGCTGTTTCTGCCTTTGGCGCAGACAAGAGATTCTGCACTGTAAGGCCTCGTTTGACATGGAGGGATTCGTGAGGATTTGAGGTGTGGGGATTGGAGGGGATTTGGTGAATCCCTCCCCTCCATCCAATCTCCTCAATTCCCTTTGCATCCAATCCCCTGAAAAAACTCGTTTGGTAGGCGGAGAGTGGAGGAGGCATGCACTGCCGCTGCCCTCGAGATTCTGCTTTCGCAAGGCCCTTGACTAGAGTTCTGAACCGCACGGGTGCGAGGGGATTGGAAGGGATCGGAGGGGGTTGGGCTGTGCAAACCCCACCTATCAAATGGGCCGACGAGGTTTCGTGGGGCTTCTTTCCCTCCCAAGGTTCATCCTCTCCAAACCTCCTGAATCCTCCTACGCCAAACGAGGCCTAAAGAAAAAGTTGAAAGCTCTCTTGTCTCGTGTGTTTCTGTTCTCTTTCACCTTGTCGGAAAACAGCATGCACCGGGGACGCTCGATTCCATTGCAGGCATCAGTTCAATCGATCATGCTACAGAGAACCGGCACTATCTTCTTTTTCCTTTTATTTTAGGTCGTGAACGCAAGTCATTTGAGATATTCACATAGGACTTACATAATCGGTACGTTCTGACGGAACTGGACGCACACGATGGAAAATATAGATATTCCTATGGTAGATTTATCAGCATCAGTGTGGAGCTAAAGTGTTTGATGTTTTGTATGAATGGTCTGGTCTGAACAATAAAGCCGGCCACTCAGGACCTACTTTTGGGCTTTCTTTGTATTAGTGTATACTAGCAAAAGGGCCCGTGCACGGGAGAAAAAAAATTATAATCTTGAATGGCCATGATCACATTTTTTTGCATCACCGAGATACACTATCACTATCAATTTCGGGAAATCATGTACATTTTTTAAACTTGTGGCATTTTGCAAATTCATGAACACTTTTACAAATTTCCAATATATTCTTAAATCAAGAACAATTTTTGAAATTCATGAACATATTTTCATTTACCGAACATTTTTTGAAAAGCATGATCCTTTTTGAATCAGCGAACATTTTATGAATGAATAAACTATTTTGTAAGTCACGAACAATTTTCCAAATATTTGGATATTTCCCCATTCATGAACATTTTTTGAATTGGGGACATTCAATTTTATTAACATTTTTTATACACGAATTTTTAAAAAATCATAAATGTTTTTTGATATCACGAACATTTGTTTTCAAAATTTTGAACATTTTTTGAATCAGATTGTTCCAATAAAATTGCAACCATTTTTTGAATACACAAACATTTTATGATTTATTAAAACTTGATTTGAAAATTATTTTTTAATTTTCAAATATCTTTTGTATTCCGAAATTAACTAAAGTAGAAAAAATGAAAAGAAAGATAAAAGGGAAATTTTAAATAGGGGCCAATCGGACATAGGCCGGCCCAAATGGGCGGCCGCGCCTTCTCCCAACCTGCAGAGCCCAGTATAGGAGGTCCCTACTACATGGGCCAGTCCAGACAGGGATACCCCTGTGTGAAACATTTTTATCACTTATACGTGACATTTGTGGGTAATTTCTATGACGTACCATCAGAAGAAATAGCCCCTTTCTTATTACTAGCAAAAAGGTCCGTGCATTATAATGGGAGAAAAAAAATTAGAATCTCCAATGGCCATGACCATATTTTGCTCCATCGCCGAGATACCCTATCTCTCTCAATTTCGTGAAATCATGAACACTTTTTGAAATCACGAACATGTTTTAAAACTCTTACACATATTTGAAATAGTAAACATTTTTCAAATTCATGAACTTTTATACAAACTTTCGGATATTTTCTTAAACTAAGAACATTTTTGGAATTGATGAACATTTTATAATATTTGCAAACATTTTTTAAAAAAATTGAACATCTTTAGAAACAATTTTCTCTAATTGACGAACTTTTTTATGGAAATTGGTGTAACAATTTTAGAAATTTCTGAACATTTTTTGAAATACATGATTATTTTTTGAATCAGTGAATATTTTTTAAATGACTAAACTGTTTTGTAAGGCACCAATAGTTTTTGAATTTTTAGGATATTTTTCCATTCATGAACATTTTTTGAACTGGCGATTAAATTTTCAATTTCATTAATAATTTTGGATACATAAACTTTTAAATAAAATGAGGAACATTATCTAATTTCCCAAAAAAATGTTTTTATAATTTTCAACATTTATTGTGTAAGCAATTTTTTTTTTTACAAAATGGCGAATGCATTTTGAATCCACAAACATTTTATGATTTACGAAAATTTTATTTCATGGTACTCATTATTTTAATTTTCGAAACATTTTTGAAATCCCAAATTATTTATAGTAGAAAAAACGAAAACAGAAAAGAAAAAAGAAAATAGAAAACCTAATTCAGAAAACAGGCCAGCCTGAAATGGGCCGGCCTAAACAGGCGTGCAGCGTCTTTTCCCAGCGTGCAGAGAGCATTATAGGAGGTCCCAACTGTAGGGCCGGCCCAGACGGAGGAATTCCCCTGTGCGAAACTTCTTTTTATCACTTATATGTCGAGATGTGTTTGGGCGTTATCAGATGAAAATATTGTGTCCAAGATGACGGCGAGTACGGAGCCAAGTGCGAAGAATTGGCTTTTTGAACTTCATGAGTCACTAGACCACGCGAGCTCGCTTCTCAAGGATGATTGTCACATTATGGGTTGTGTGGTATGCAAGGCGCAAGGCGATTTATGAATCTCTTTTTCAAAATCCACACCAGACAATTTCCTTTGTAGACTCTTATCTTCAAGAGCTACACCAGGCTATCGCTTGTAAACCAAGGTTACAAGGTCAAGCGGCAAGGGAGCAGCAATGACGTTGGATTCCACCTCTGCCTGGCTCACATAAGATAAACGTGGATGGTGCATTATCAAGAAACAGGCGAGTGGGAGTGGCAGCCGCAATCTGCCGTGATTCAAATGGCAACTATCTTGGCGCGGTAGCGGTGGTCTATGGGGGCGTACGCGACCCGATTATCCTGGAGACATACGCGTGTCGGGAGGCTCTAGCGCTGGCAGAAAATCTACACGAGCAGAATATCAAGGTGGCATCGGATTGCCAAGGTGTGGTGCAGGACATCAATGAAGGGACAGCCGGCCCCAATGCGGCTGTTATACATGAAATAACGAACCACAAAGATAGTTTTACGTCTTGCTCTTTTGTTTTTGAGCGTAGGAATTTTAATTTCGAGGCTCATAATCTCGCTAAATTTGCTTGTAACCTAGATATAGGTAGACATGTTTGGTTGGGTACTCCTCATGACCCAAGCCGTGTACCTATAAACATTTTTATGGATCAATAAAGACATCGAGATTTCTCAAAAAAAAAAAACTTATATGTGGCATTGAACTCGTGAAGCATGCGCTATCCCTTCCAGATGGCCACTATGTCTGGCTCGGTTAACTAGACGGACTTTCTTTCGTCCCTGTAAACGTTTTGACGATATAAAAAAAAGATTCAGAGTTTGTCTAAAAAAAACTTATAAGTGGCATTGGTGGGTAATATTTTGCAACTTTAGAGGTAATTTCCATGACGTACCACCAGAAGCGCAATAGCCCATTTACTATTATTAGGTACTCTTTTTTCCTTGTGGAGCTTTGGAAATGAGAGAATTTGAATATAGTAACTCTCGAAAACTCTTATTGGACGAGAGAGATTTAATATGTTATTGGCATGGCTTCTACCAACTAAAATAAGAAGTATTTGATTGGATAAACGGACAATTTCCTTTAATCGATGAACATTTTTTTGAAAATTGGTGGAACAACTTTTGAAATTCAATTTTTTTTGATTTAACAAACATATTTTGAAATACATGATTATTTTTTGAATCTGTCAACGTTTATGAATGAAAAAACTAGTTTGTAAATCAAGAGCAGTTTTTGAATTTTTTGGATATTTTTCCGTTCATGAACATTTTTTGAATTGGTGAAATTTTTCTCAATTTCATTAACAAAAGTCAGTACACAAACATTTTTAAAAATTAATGAACATTATTTTTTACCGAAAAATAAAATTGTTTTTTTTAAATCGTGAACATTGTTTGAATCCACAAACATTTTATGATTTATGAAACATTTATTTCAAAATACACATTTTTTTAATTTTCGAAATTTTGTGAAAACCAAATTATTTAAAGTAGAAAAACAAAAACAGAAAAGAGAAAGGAATAATAGAAAACGAAGTTGAAAAAATAGGCCGACCGAACATTGGCCGCCCCAAACGGGCACACTGCGTCTTCTCCCAGCACGTAGAGCGCAGTATAGGAGGTTCCTATTACATGGGCCGGGCCAAGCGGGAGATTTCTCTGCGCGACGCCGCATCATGCCACCCACATCCGTGGAGGCCCGAACTTGGCAAGACGCCAACCACGGCAGGAGACTGGGACCAGTCACTCCTGGGCTGATCCGGCGACTCCCAGGCCCACCCCTGCCACTACGGTGGCACGCGGTAGCCTACAAGCCCATCCACGACGATGCCTGATTAGAAGGATACATGAATATACAGATGGAAAGGTCCTTGTTATCCCTCAAGCAATATATATATATATATATATAAAGCTTAATGGGTCCTAAGAAAGCTCGCACAACCGCTTGTGTCATCCTCAATCTATGGCCACTCTAATTTTTCCGGTTGGACCTTCCCTGTAGTACCACAGCAAGGCTTGCGTGTGTATATATTTCCTTTAACTACCATGTGCAGGATGAGGATTTACTGCACACAAGTGCGGGGGCACCCAGGTCCTGGTGCCAGCTTGTTATTTTGGCTTCCGATTTTCAAACTTCTATATCTTTTAAACGAAAAATTCAATGTAAGTTATGTTTTCATATTCGTGTTTCTCATGGCCAGCGCTTTCAAATAAGAACCATCTTGAATAGATTTTGGTGACTTTTGAAAACAATGTTAAGTTTCATTATTTGAAACTTAGTACGAGCGACCGATAAAATTTAATTATTTTGTGTCTACGACCAACATAAAAAATTGCTTAAAATTACATCCTTGAAACTTGTTGAAACCGGGTATTTTTTGATGTAAAAAGGTAAGTTTCATCATTGAAACTTAAATTTTTTTGAGGGATTCTTTTTACCATGCCCTACTTCACAAATCGCGAGGCAAATCGAGCATGCGGCCTGGCCTGGCCGGTGAGTGCCCTTGCACTTACTTGCCGCAGCGAATTTCGGCGTGCATTGTAGATTTCTTTCTCCCAGTCCTGCGAATGAAATTTGGTGCATACAAAAGTCTATCCTATATATGCGTACATGTGCATGATCAGAACATGTTTTTACGTGTGTCTACTATAAATCTCGACCATTTTTAACACAAATCATGACCATTAAAATACATGATTAGTGAATCATACTATCTTAACCTATGTGAAATCATGTGGAGTAATATAATATTATAGATAGAGAGATCCATGTTGTATTATTTTTTGTTTAGAAAAAATATCTGTCAGTACATATCTAGATTTATGCAACATTTCATGGTGGAAAGTTTGTATTGTTTCATACTGAACACCAAAGTTTCCCCGTAAAAGAAAATAATGCATATCCATATGCTTTTATATTATTATTATTGTTTCAAATATATTCATATATTATTTTGGATTGTACAATCATAATTTTTCTTATCTCTCTTGTTCCACTACATGCTCCTAGTCAATGAATTATGTTTTTTTTCAATAATGGGCATTTTTATTAACTCAAAATATAGCATCAAGTGGATACAAACATAATGAAATCCGGTCTCTGTATAACTAAGATGCACACAGCCAAAAGCAGAAGTCTGACAAAAATAAGATAAGAAAATCGACATATCAACAACAATAAGTCATATAGGACCGCTATGCCTCTGTCGAAGGAGGTGGTGGTGCGATCCGGAGATTATGCTGCCATCTTTGTTGAGTAAAAACCTCACTCGCCACTTACTCCAACCGTATATACACCACCATGAACAACGGTTGGTACGCAGTTCGGTGTAGCATACACCATGTAGGAAGCGAGTGCTTACTCCTAGTTACTGAATTATATACACCAAATAAACCCATTTACACGTAGTTAATGACAAAAAAAAGTTGATGCTTGCTACGCAGATGTGTAGTACTCCCTCCGTCCGAGAATACTTGTCATCAAAATGGATAAAAAGAGATATATTTAGAACTAAAATACATCTAGATACATCCCTTTTATCCATTTTGATGACAAGTATTTCCGGAAGGAGGGAGTATAAATTAAGAAGTGCAAGAGAGAAAAAAAAATTGCTGGCCCTTGATTCGTTGTTGACCCTCAGCATGCCATCATCAACTTGTAGTTAATTACCATACAAATTAGCTCTTTCATAGAGTTGGAGGCTAGCTCCTTTGATCAGCACGCGCTTAAACACAAAGAACACGTGCATGTTTTCTCTCCGGAGTTCAACTCTTGATTGGCCAGCAAAAATGGTCCGACCGGTTAGAGGAAAGGGCATGTTTGCTAGTACGCCTGGATGAAATGCCTTTGATTAGGGCATCTCCAACGGCAATCAGTAAATTTCCTCCCGCGTTCGTCCACGGGCAGGGGATCAATCCGCAGATGCAGATACAGGAATCGGCCATCCAACGTTGTCTGCATATATTTCAAACACTTTTTAAAAAAAACGGATGAAATTCATGCAAATACAGTGGATTTCATACAAACCAGACAAAAACGTTTACATTTTAAACATATTTTTTTTTACTAAAAACTCTACAGCCAGCGCCGGCGACGGCGAATATCCACTCCGACGTGGATACCCTTGACTAGTCTAGCCGGCCGCAGCGGATCTCCAATGTCGTCCCCATGTCCAGCAGCTGTGAGCCCTAGAGGTATATGCTTGAATGCAAAGAGCGGCTCGCCTTCCTACCGCTCATCGGAGTGGAACAACCAGCTGATGCTTCTGTTGGTGGGGAAGGGTCCCTACGCTACATGGATCAGAGTTGGTTTTGGGTTGGGAACGGCGGTGGCCTGCCAGAGGGCAAGACACCGGCTGTGAACATTGGTGTCACCTCGGTGTGTCATTCATGGGACCCAAGCGACAACTTCTCCTCGATGATGGCGGCGAGCGCGGACGTGTTGGACACCACCTCGTCGATGTCCATGCAGCCCGCTTCTTTCTCTGTAAGCAGGACGCAGTTACGCGCGCGGTGACATCGGATGACGCGGTGACGGGCACGTGAGGGGTGGTACGACATGGTACCGTCAATGGCAGCCACGATGCCTGTGCCACCGTGCTCCCTCCCCAGTGCCGACCTGGAGCAACTCGCCACTCCTTGGCTCGTGACCGGCGGGCTTCACGGGCCACCTAGCACTACTAGGAAAATGCTTATAGATAGAAGTTTACCGGTAGCGAGTTTTTGTGACTCCACGCTACTAGTAATTACCAGTAGCGCTGTGTAGAAAGCACGCTACTACTAACATATAACATCAGTGTTTGTTTGTTTGGGCCGCGCTACTGTTACATGGGCCGCAGGGCAGAATCAGTAGCCCACTTAGCTGTAGCGTTTGTTCTGAAAGGGTGCTACAGCTGGTGGGCTTAGCAGTAGGGTGGTGCTCCAACCAGCGCTACTACTATAGCTAAAGAAAACCAGCCCGATCGAGCGCCCCCGCACCCCCTCCTCTCACAATCGATCCCCTCCGCCCGACGACGACGCCGCCGCGGTTAGGGTTCGTCCTCGGCCGCCTCACCCCCGTCGATGGTGCCGTGCGCCGCCACGACGCGCGGTCGCCTCTCGCCTCCTCCGACGCTCCAGCCCCGTAAGTCCCCCTCTCGATCTCCTCCTCCCTGCGCGCGCCACAGTAGCTCCTCTCGATCTCTCGGTTAGGGTTCGTCGTAGGGGCTCCAATCGAGTTGCCGCGGCAGCTCGCCATGTTTTGGGATTTAGGGATTGCACGGTGGCTCCGCGCTTCGTTGCATGGCTCCAATCGATTTGCCGCGGCGGCTCGCCACTCCCCTTGCTGCCCCTACGCGGCGCTCCGCCCTCTCTGTTAATTAGTATCACATATGGATTAATAGGATTAGTAACACATATGCATCTCTAGATCCTACTGTTAATTAGTATCACATAGGGGAGAGAGTAGAGGATTTTGTTGCTCACCAAACTTAGGAGAGAGTAGAGAGAAGTAGCTAGAGAAGTAGAGGCTTTTAGCACATATAATTGAAACTTGGGTTTCAATTCTTGGCTGCTGCCCCTGGAGGAGTGGTGGCGGCGGCGGTGCCTAGTGTTCTAGGGTTTAGAGAGGGGGCGTCCATGTCGTGCCTTTTCCGGAGAGGAGCCACGGGCGGCGTCGGTTGCCGTGTGCCGTTTCGTGAACGCCTCCACACGCTCAAGTTTGTCGATGATGGTCGTAGGATCGGTTCCCCTTTTGAACGCCTCCACATCGGTCGTTTCAAGAAGGGGTACGTGGGGTGCACCTTCGGTCTACACTTTGCATCATTTACGCTCGACCTACTGTATGATTGGCTCATTTTCCTCTCTTTACGTATGTCCCACTTGTTGCTGACATGATTGTTGGTTTGGTTCTGCTCCATGCCTGGCTGGGAGGAGTTTTGGTGGTTTTCATGTTGGGGTTTGGGTTGGTTGTTTGATGTGTGCTTATTGTTACCAGGGTGTTGCCGATTTGGCATTGGATTGGGCTGGCTCATGTTTGATTTTTTGCTTTGTGGTTGGGCGGTTTCGACTTTTCTGATGTGATGTTATGGATATTGCTTCTATAGGAGTGTAAGTGCTCGGTTCGGGTTGTATCAAGTGTTTTCCTTGTTGTTTCTCAAATTAACCCTAATGAATATTGATGGTCAGATGGGTTAGTGTTCGGTTTGGTTAACAAATGTAGATTTTTTTGAGGTGATGTTCATGGCCAAAAAAGTGTGGGCTTGGCCACTAGGTGTTGTTCATGTGAGATACAAAGCTACAAGCTCATGTTCCTATCATAGAAAAATAGTTAATTTGTAAGTGCTATACTCAGAAATCATCAAGATTTAGGATTACTGATATGAGAAGGGGGTAGTTTATTTAGCGTGCTTTGTTGTGATTAACGAAGATAAGATGAGATCAAGTATTATTATGTTTTGCCATATATTTGTTTGTTACATCTCTAGATTATTGAGCTACTAGTATTGTTTAACCTTGTGTTTAGTGCAAATTTCATGCTGATAGCGACGCTTCATCTGAAGAGTTGGGGACATTAGTTTACTAGATTGCTAGCTTTCTTGGTATGCTTTGTTGGCAATTTGCTGACAGGATTCTAATTTTGTTTGAGTCCGCGACAGAATAAGTTTGACACAGATTTGAGGTGCGCATGAAACTCTTGTGTTTTATCATACAATCACTCTACTTTTGCAATTTGTTATTATTGGACTGAACTTTATGTTTACTTTTTAGTTGTTATTTTGCTTGCCATGTGAACTCTAGCTATGAAAACTTTATGTTTACTTTTTAGATTGTTAATCCTTTAATCATATTGCTTTAGGGAAATGGTGCCACCACCACCACCACCATGTCGACGGTGCAAGTCAAGGTGCGCCAGCAGCCTTGCAACTGGTATGTTGCATTTACTATAGTTTTTAGAGTAATTTGATGATATGCTTTATTGTTATACTTAGTGTAGAGTCCGATGATATATATGCATAGTGAATCTTATATGCTTTATTGTTATACTTTAGTGTAGAGTCCGATCATATATATGCTTACTGAATCTTATATGCTTAGTGAATCTTATATGCTTTATTGTTATACTTAGTGTAGAGTCCGATAATATATATGCTTAGTGAATCTTATATGCTTTATTGTTATACTTAGTGTAAAGTCCGATGATATATATACTTAGTGTAGAGTCCGATGATATATATGCTTAGTGTAGAGTCCGATGATATATATGCTTCGTGTAGAATGTGTGAGGCTACTTATTAGTTGATATGTTTTTCTTATTCAGAAATTGCCAAAGAGCCTATCTGAGAGTTGTGGTATCAAGCCTGATGAAGAAGGCTCTGCTAGAATATGCCTTACCGCAAGGGACTCCGTCGCCACTTGTGCATACGGCGTGGACACGGACGGTCACACACACTTCAACTCGGTTGGGTGGAAGAGCTTCCTCGTCGGCAAGAATCTTCATGTTAAACAGACAATCCTAATTACTATCAGGAACACCCACCGACCAGGCTTGAGGATGATGGTCGTCATCGACATCATCTAGAACTTCATATGCATGCCTATGGCTGTTGAACCATATATATGCTAGTATGACTACCTAGTAGACTTATCAACTATGATCTATCCATGCATTGTTGACTACTATATGAGTTTGTGAGATTGTGTGGTTATATTAAATGTGGTATTGTCGTTAATGTTTGTGAGATGGTTCTGTGAACTTTGTTTATTTGCACTGGACTTGTCTTGATTTCCATGAATATTGCACCTGACTGCTTTTTTTATTTTTTATTTCTATTTGCCTAGTTGTAGCGTGGGGAGAAAATAGGGCGCTACTACTACGTGATGATAGTAGTAGCGCTGGTGGAGAAAGCATCGCTACTAATAAGTATTTTAGCTGCATCGCTTGTTCAGAAATGCGCTACTGTTAAATAATAGCTGTAGCGCCTAGCAGTAGCGCGGGTGCCCGCGCTACTGGTATGTAAAAAACCAGCGCCACTAGTAAGCTTTTCTCTAGTAGTATAGCCATTGTTTATGCCAGACAACTCTTCTTCCTGCTCGTCAGATGCCATGGAGAAAACTGTTCAAGGAGGAAAATGGTGAGTGGAGGTGTGATGCGGTCTTGCTCGACATCTGACATTGTTTAAACAGCGAGGGGACACGAGGAGCCAACCAGTGTTCTGTTTAATGCCAGCCGGCTCGCGAACGAACAAGTGGCCGGAGTAATTATCCTGGCATAAGCGCGTGTTTAATGGTGGAAGGCAGGCAGTCTGTAGGAATGAGGCGAGGATGTGTGTTTAGCGGGCGTGCAGTGGGGCAGCACCCTCGGCTGGCGCGCCGCTTCCATTGCGAAGGCAGTGAGAGGCCGCGTCCGCTCTGCAGTGGCATGAATGCGGGCAGCTGGCGCGCCGCTTCCATTGCGAAGGCAGTGAGAAGCCGCGTCCGCTCTGCAGCGACATGAATGCTGGCAGCTGGCGCAGAGCGGGAACGCGTGCGGGCGAGGGAGGAGGGGGTTTGGGTGGGCACGGGTGGTCAGAAGCGGTTGTGGGTGTTGTCCGGACGCCTGCAAAGCCACCCTTCCCATGTTCGTCTCCGGTTTGTGGGAGAAAGTACGTACGGATCGCCCTGTGGACCGATACAAGCCCGCATTGGATGGCACAACACGTCCATACCATGTGGTCCGGATGGTTGTAGATGGTTTATTTGAGGGTCGGTGTTGGATATGCCTTAGAGTTTATGATACCATTGTGTTTTTTTCTAATCATAAAATACACTTATAATAAGTTACAAGGAAAGACGCGTATATATGTTAGGTTCACACTCCAGCTTTCCTCTTACATATGTTTTTTCTGATCCGACTGATTCCAATAGGGTGAGCCTAGCGTTGTTTTTCTAAAAACTCGAGGGATAAGGAGACATGCATACACATTGTTTCAAGCAAATCACATCCACTCTTTTTTACTCATTTTTTTCTTGTTTTAATAATATAATAAATCATTTTTAATTTTTATTTCAAATAGTTGACGTGTAATTTATATGGTAATCTAAGGAAAATGTTTGGATTTTACTTTGAAATATATTTCAAATGGCCATGATGGAATCACATCCATTTACTTTATTATTATTTGGATTTGATTCAAAAGATAAATAATGGGTAGAGGTCATGTCAACTTTTCTGAGAAGTTTGCTAATCAAAATATAATTTTTATCTTAATACAATCCATTATTTGACTACTCTATTGATTTGTATTTAAAAACTTCTATTTTTAGCACGCATGAAAAACATAACACATATCTTTCCACACATAATGAACGGTTGTCATTAGAATTCATGCCATGCCATAGCCTCCCTCTGACCCTACCAATATTGTTGCAACTGCACTCGCAAGCCTTTGCGTAGATGATCATTTATACGATTTGCGTAAAACAAAATAAGATCTACAAACGAATAGAAGCTAGAGCGAACCTTGGCGTGCACACACATTGCAAGCCATACTAACTTGATAAGTGTTAATGACTTGTACAATATATACAGCACTTAAGACAAGTAAAAGCAATTTGATGAGTCATGGTCTATCAAAGCAAGCCACACTACTAATCTAATCCATCTTAACAGGTCACACATGATTACAATCTTGTTTGTGTGCAAGTCAAGCCTATCTAGTTTACACGTAACAACTTGTAGAACATTACAAAATTGATGTTTGCTAATAACTTCTAGAACATTAGAACACTTGACATGTAAAAGGAATTTGATGAGTCATGGCCGACTAAAGCAAGTTACATTACTAGTCTTATCTATCTTAACATGCCACACAAGATTACAAACTAAGTTCTGTGCCAGCCATGCTTATCTAGTTTATGTGTAAAAATTTGCTAAACATTACAAACTTAGTTTTAGAAAAGTAGGCAATCTAGATTAGTGTTTGAGTTGTAAAGTGAACAAGATGAGTCATGCGTGTTATCACACCTTTTTGGTGGTGGAATGATAGTGCAACAACAAGGAACTTTAATGACTAGTCCAAGAATACACTTGTAAGTAGTGCCACCAAACACAACATACCAAATTATGATTTTGGGAAGCATCCAAACACTTTACACACAAGCAAATGCCAATTGTGAAAGAGATCATGCCATGACAGCTATAAATAGGCCCGTAGCATGATGATCATCCTTCCTCATCCATCATTCTCATAAGTAGAATGCATCATTAAAGCCAAGCAAGCAGTGGTCAATACAAATCCATCATGAAGACCTTTCTCATCCTTGCCCTCCTTGCTATCGTGGTGACCACCGCCACAACTGCAGTTAGAGTTCCAGTGCCACAATTGCAGCCACAAAATCCATCTCAGCAACAGCCACAAGAGCAAGTTCCATTGGTACAACAACAACAATTTCCAGGGCAGCAACAACAATTTCCACCACAACAGCCATATCCGCAGCCGCAACCATTTCCATCACAACAACCATATCTGCAGCTGCAACCATTTCCGCAGCCGCAACCATTTCCGCCACAACTACCATATCCGCAGCCGCAATCATTTCCACCACAACAACCATATCCACAACACCAACCACAGTATCTACAACCACAACAACCAATTTCGCAGCAACAAGCACAACAACAACAACAACAACAACAACAACAACAACAACAACAACAAATCCTTCAACAAATTTTGCAACAACAACTGATTCCATGCAGGGATGTTGTCTTGCAACAACACAACATAGCGCATGCAAGCTCACAAGTTTTGCAACAAAGTACTTACCAGCTATTGCAACAATTGTGTTGTCAACAACTGTTGCAGATCCCTGAGCAGTTGAGGTGCCAAGCCATCCATAATGTTGCTCATGCTATTATTCTGCATCATCAACAACAATAACAACAACAACAACAACAGCAGCAACAGCAACAACAACAACAACAACAACAACCATCGAGCCAGGTCTCCTTCCAACAGCCTCAGCAGCAATATCCATCAAGCCAGGTCTCCTTCCAGCCATCTCAGCTATACCCACAGGCTCAGGGCTCTGTCCAACCTCAACAACTGCCCCAGTTCGCGGAAATAAGGAACCTAGCGCTACAGACGCTACCTGCAATGTGCAATGTCTACATCCCTCCACATTGCTCGACCACCATTGCACCATTTGGCATCTTCGGTACCAACTGAGAAGAGAAGAACTCTAGTACTAGATATATGAAACACCGTTTTCTTAGTCCATGGTTTGGTCGTTGTAGCAGTGAAAAAAATAAAGTGACATGCACTATCATGTAAGAACCCGAACTATACTAGTTCAAACTTGGGAATAAAAGACAAACACATGTCTTGTCTATATATGATTGTTTGTTTGAGTTCCATTCATGTGCCATCACAAGTTCACCCCTAATTATATATATTATGCATTAAGTAGATATTTATGTTGCATTAATCTAAAGATAAAAAAATGAGTCTGAAACTTGAATTAAATTGAAGTATTTTCTAGGACTTCCAAATGGAGTATTATTAAAGTAGTAAGGACAATCCACACCCTTGGCTTGCCCTTTATCAATTATTTCCAGAGAAGCATTCAATTCATCAATCAATTACATTGATTTTTGTTGCTGGTACTTCTCCTCAACATGAGTATATTCATTGCGGCTACTCCAAATCGGCATGAATGAGGTACTGGTGCTCTGGAGCAGTGCTAGCTGACTGCTTCTCATGTGAAGGGACGCAGGCGCATGAGAGGTGTTCCGGGTGGGCCAGGGGAGTAAGAAGTGGCCATGGCAGTGGTCCAGACGCCTGCAAAGTCCCGTAGTTTGTATATGGATTACGGGAAAATGCACATTTGGACCGGCCTGCGGGCCGATATAGGACCGTATTGGGTGGAGAAACATGTCCTCATGGTTGCGAGCGGTTTGAGGGTTAGGTTTGGAGATAGCCCTTACTTGGCCCCTCGTTCTGAAAACACGTTTGACGATAGTTTTCTCTCGGTTCAAATATATGTCAAGTTTAACAAAGTTTATAGGAATTTTTTTATCATATCTATAGTACCATACAAATACACCGTAGAAAAAAAACATATTTCACACTGCACCATGAATTGGTCAGGTAAATGTTGGGTATGGAAACTCTATTTTCTTTTGGCATGAATTGCCTCGGTCTCAAAAGTTTCATGAACTGTTCTCTTTTGCCACTAAGAAAAAGCTCTCTTTGCCTGATTTTATTCACATGACCATATGGCTCTCCATTTTCATAGGCATATCACCCTGCAAGCTCTTGCTCAATTCATTGACATCATTGACTTAGTTCACCAAAAAAATTCAATAAAGGGAATAAAATAATATCACGAAGATACCAATTACACCCGTCCTCTCTATCAACAAGATATCCAAAGACATCAAGGATACACACGGCCAGAAAAAAATAGAAGAAAAAAGACTGCTCCAAGGTGATAAATCACTAGCATCAGTAGCACTCTAAGCACACCGAAGACAACGTCCGGATTACAAAAAAGGTTCTCCAAAAGCAAGCCCCCAAGAAGGAAACAATGCACAAGCGTTGTCATTATCCGATTGGAGATCGTGGGTTTTCACCCTAGAAAAATTCGAAGCTCACCCAAAAACATTGCCTTCAACTAGGCCATTGCCAGGTACAACCAATAAAGGCTAGACCTTAGATTTTCACCCTAGGAATTGAGACTTAGTACTCGAGGAGTACAACCAAAAATGCAGTCCTCCAGTGATGGCGCCCCCGCTTGCCGAGCTCGCTGTTTTGGGTCACCAAGCACCTGGCGCACATTCTTTATGGCATCAATTACACCCTTCCGCCAAAGCTTCAAGACCTCCAATCGCAGCCGCCATGACTTTATCCACCTCTATCATTGCCTTGAGAATCTTCACTTGGACATGTCCCATGACACCAATAAGAAATCAAAGCTTCTTGCCGCGCCCTCTTGAGGTCATGTTGGCTGATAATACTAGAGGATACCCCGCGCGTTGCGGCGGGAAATCAACACTGATTTTGAGAGATGACAAATGAAAATTGGTAGTGCGTAATATTATGAATTGACGTACCTTTTAAGGTAGAAAAGTTACATTGATGCATCTTCTCAATTGCAACCTAATCAAACTGCTGAACTACATCTTCCATATGTAGCTCATTAAGGAGTTTGAAGAATATTTCCTTGTGACTTATAGTGGTGATGTAGTAGAATAATGCGGACCACATGTACAAATAAGAGAATAAGGACAATATATAACCAAGGATAATGAAAGAAAGCTAAACGATAATTACCCCAAACAAACTCTCACCTAGCTAATCTCCCAAAATATAAAAGGCATCATAAAATATTCGTAAGAAACAAACAATCAACTGATAAAGAAAGCCGTAATCTAAATCACCAAAACAAATTAAATACTTCAAAAAAAATAGGGCATATAAAATTTAGCTATGATGATAAAGGCCATACTAAAAATCTGAATATACAACACATGTGTGACCATCTCTTCAAGAGAACAACCGCACAACATGGAGATAAAACCAGTAGATGGTACGCATGAGCCCAAAACAGGAAGTATTTCATACCCTTACTCCTAATACCATATCGGCATGCAGTAGGTTAGGCAGTGAAAGGATACATGAAAGAAAAAATTATGAGCCAACAAATACAATAAAAACGGAATTACTATAAGACCATGTGACTTGTTGCACATATAGAAATAAGAAAAATGAGAAAAAGAAATGCGGTTATATCAGGAGAGATATCTTGGACTACCCATTTGCTTTGCATGGTGGCGATAGCAAGATCGTACAATAAAAAATATAAATAAATATTGGTGATTCCCAAAAATTATACAATGTAGAATCATTACAAAAATAAACATAATAGGCGTCTCAGGTTGTAGAATCGATGGCAAATTGTTGTGTTGGAACATGTTGCTAGATTACAAACATAAAATAAAAAGAGGAGCTAGTTCTTGTCACAAATTAGAAGTTTGTCCTTGAAGAACCAAATAAAAAATTTAGTAGCCTTTGTGAAAATTTTCACGCACAGCCGCTTCACTTGCTTCCCTTCAAACTTGGTCGTACACCTGCAGATAAATTACCGTAGAATACTCAACTGAAAATAATTGCTAATGGAATCACTAGTAGAAAACCATCCATTAGACCCGGTTCGTAAGGGCCTTTAGTCCCGGTTCATGAACCGGGACTAATGGGTCGTTACTAATGCCTCCACCCATTAGTCCCGGTTCAAACGCGAACCGGGACCAATGAGCCTCCACGTGGCCCTGTGCGCCGAGCCCAGTCAGGGGGCCTTTGGTCCCGGTTGGTGGCTCCAACCGGGACCAAAAGGCATCCACGCGTCTGCATTCCAGTGGCTGGTTTTTTTTTGAAAGGAGGGGGGTTGGGGGTTTAATTTAGGTGTTCCGTATATTGTCTTAGCTAGCTAATTAATAGAGAGAAGTGTCCTCTCTTATGTCCGTGCTTGGTCGATGCTACGTAGTATATATACATAAGTGATCGAGAGAACCATTCAGTACAGAAGTTCGTCATGCATACCGAGAGAAGATCGATCGACCTCTCCTTCTCCTAGAGATTGGTCGAACAACAAGTTTTTTACTGGCTATATACATGTATAAGATCTCTTAATTACAAACCACTAGTATTTGAAATGAAGTTCCACATGGTATTCTCCGGCTTTACTGATGACGTGTTCAAGAAAGAATCCCACCAACTCCTCTTGAATTGCTTTCATGCGATCTGGTGGTAGGAGTTCATGCCGCATCTGCCACGTCTAATTAATTTGAAGAAGGGGGTTAATTAATACATATATATGAATGAAACTCAACAAATGATGGTGTAATAAAATGAAATTGTGAATATTATTGCTTACGCACTTCATATTGTCTTCTAGAGTAGCCTCGCTTGTTTTTTTAAGTCGCGTTGTGGATGAACTCGCACACGTAGTATCCACAGAAATCATTCCCTTCCTCCTGCCACAAGCACTTTACGAGAAATAGAGGTCAATCAAACTGATAATGAAGCATTATATAAATGGCATTGATGAAATTTAAAGTATAGCTATAGAATCAACGGGAGATGCGCGCCAGTAGTACTTACTTTCGGGTATACATATTGCAGCTCCTTCGGCAGTCCCGGAGCTTGTGCGGTGAACTGTTTCCAAACCCTGCAAGACAAAGAAAATAATTATTATTACTTGAGATATCAGGAAATGAACAAAAAGTTGCCGATATGGTGCGATAATGATCGATTGAACTTACTTGCTGAGCATTTCAGTCATGTCCGCATAGGTGCTGGGATCTTTCCGTCTGGAGTCTAAGACGGTTACTAGTCCACGCTCAAGCTTAATCTCCAGAAGAATATAGTGGTACCTGCACACGCATGCATAACTCATCAGTTACATTAACCTCGCTCGAGTAATAAGAGAAACCGAATATGCACACAACAGTAACACTCACGGGCCGTTGTAAGGAAAGAGTATGGTATCTTTGTTTTGATTTTTGATTAACGATTGTAGCAAGTTGTCCTCGGCCTCTTCGACGTTCTTTTCAACCAGAAATACATCTATGATATTTGTGTTAATGAACCCAATATCATAGATTTTATTTTTTTTGCACTCGACGATCTTCAATCTGCATAATATATTGAGGATAATTAATTATAAATACATGCAATGAAAGAGCCGAGCTATATATACAGACTAATGACAGAAATAGTACTTACAGGAAGTAGCAAAAGACCATTAATTTATCGAGGGCCTTTTGATTGAAGAACTCGAAGAACTCCTCAAATGGAATAGCCAACACATCATTTGAAACGAGGTCGTGCTCCTCTTTAATTTTCAGATACAAAGTGTTCGTCCCCTCAGACTCTCTGCAGGTTTTCATGTACCAACTATGGAATCTTTGCATCATTGTTGTCAGAGACTTTTCATCTTTGACGAGAGGCTTCCCGTACTCGTATCTGAATACGTCCACCTCCATGAAATCAGGAAGTACATCGTCAGACAGGTAATCTTCAAGATTGCCATAACTGGCCACCGTCCCCGGAGGATTAGACACATTGAGCGGGGGGCACGATTGCTGTGCTTGTTCGCCGAGCTGGGCAATTTTTCCCCCTTTGCTCGTTGTTCTTTTGACCTTTTATCACTGACAGTAGTTCCCGACCGCTTGGCTTGGAGATATGTCTGTTCAGTAATGCGCTCATAGTTGGTTCTCGGCGGAGACTTTGGTGGTTTCCTCAGGGCATCGAGAGTGCACTTTGCTTTCACCGGATCTACCTTCTCCTCCGGAGGTGGATGTATCTTTGCTTTCACCCCTTCAAAGAACTCCTTCACTTAGGCCTGCACGATCGTATTGTTTTCCTCCTTGGTCCTCTCGTACGGTAACTTCTCTACAGGCTTTAGAGGTGGACCGTATCTGTATTGCCTCTCTCTTCTTGTGCTGCTAGACGCCGGAGCAGACGGAGCGGCTGCGGTGTCTGTCTTCTTTCGTGCTTGCTTACGAGGCGGAGGAGAAGGACTACGACGCGTCGGAGCAGCCGGGGCGGCGGCGGGTCTCTTCCGCCCTTGCTGGCGAGGCGGAGAAGGAGGAGGCGGAGTGCCGCCACACGCCGGAGAAGGAGGCGAAGTGTCGCCATGCGTGCCCTGATCGTCACTCGCCGGAGGAGGAGGCGGTGGAGGAGGCGGAGTGCTGCCACGCGTGCCCCGATCGTCACTCGCCGGAGGAGGCGGAGTGCCCTGACTCGCCGGAGGAGGAGGAGGAGGCGGAGGCGTCCAGTTCAGAAGGTCGATGAGCTCCTTCCGCCATAGGCATGGAGTCTTCAGAGCAGAACCCAGCCTAGTCTCCCCTTCACCGGTAGGGTGCTCAAGCGCGAGGTCCTCAAATCCCTCCGTTATTTCATCCACCATCACCTTAGCAAATCCTTCTGGAATCGGCTGGCAGTGATAAGTTGTGCCGGGTCCACTAGGATAAACTTGGCCAACAGCTGCCTTGACCTTCAAATTCATGCATCGCGCCATAATGTGGCAATTTTGAGACTCCGTGATACCATCCACGGGATAGCTGGCAGGAGCCGTCAAGACATGCTCCGGCTGAAGTAGCTCGGTGGAAGCAACGCTGCTTCTCCGCTGAGATGGCGGGGTAGCTTCGGGGGAAGCTTCGACATGTCGTTTGTTGCGATCTGCTGCTTCTCGTTCCTCTTCTCGATCCTCTAGCCCCATTACCCTTCCAAGCAGCGCCTGCATTTGGTCCTGCTCCAGTTTCTTCCTCCTCTCGTGGGTTTTGTGACCCCCTGCGTCCGGAAAACCAACCTTCCACGGAAGGGAGCCTGGCGTGCCTCGTGTCCGTCCAGGGTGCTCGGGATTCCCAAGGGCCATTGTGAGCTCGTCCTTCTCCCTGTTTGGAAGGAACGTCCCTCGCTGCGCTGCATCGATATAGTGTCGAAGGTTCTTGACTGGTGTTTGCAGTTGCTCGTCCGTCCACTGACACTGCCCTGTTACAGGGTCCAAGGTTCCGCCAGCCCCGAAGAACCAAGTCCAGCAACGGTCTGGCCAGCGCACTGTCTCTGGTTCGATCCCTTTTTCAAGCAGATCATGCTCAGCCTTGGACCACTTAGGCCGGGCTTTGAGGTAGCCACCTGACCCCGTGTGATGGTGAAGCTTCTTCTTCACAGCATTTTTCTTGTTTGTCTCCGACATCTTCTTACTCTTTTCCGATGTCTTGTGGGCCACAAATGCGGGCCAGTGATCTTTGATCTTCTCATATTTGCCGATGAATTCTGGTGTCTCTTTTTTCTTGACAAACTGGTTCAGCTCTTTCCTCCACCTCCTCATTAGGCCTGCCATCTTCTTAAGAGCACAAGACTTGATTAATTGCTCTTTAACTGGCTTCTCCGGATCCTCCTCTGGCGGTAGGGTGAAATTTTCCTTCAGCTCAGTCCAAAGATCTTCTTTCTGCATATCATTGACATAAGACACCTCAGCGTCTTCATCCTTAGCAGGCTTATACCATTGCTGGATGCTGATCGGGATCCTGCCCCTAACAAGAACCCCGCACTGAGCAGAAAATGCCTTCTTTGTCCGGATGGGTTCAATCGGTTCGCCGTCGGGCGCGATTTCTATGATCTCAAACTTTTCATCCGAGCTCAACTTTTTCTTCGGGCCTCATCTCCTTACCGAAGTTGTGCTCGATCCGGAGGGCTAGAAATTATAAGGAAGAAAGACGACAGTAATTAATATGTGTACATATACCAAAACAATGGATGCATCAATTAACTTGTCAGCACGGGCTTAACTAATATATATATACCTGGCCGGACTCGGTTCGGTGACCGGAGCAGTCAGCACAGTCTCCTTCATCTTGTACCTCCATTGTGTCACCGGAGCCATCATGAACATAGTCCTCCTCTTGTACCGGCATTAATGGGTCGAAGCCATCATAAACATAGCCCTCTTCTTCATCCAGCTGACCAACGGTGTCGATGAGAAATGACGCAACATCATCACTTCCATTTGCGATTATGTCCCCCAACATCGCTTCTGTTTCTTCGTCTCGGGAGTGCTCCATAGTTTCTGCAAATATTGACAACATGTGAATTATTATTCAAACATGGTACATAGTGGCAAACGTAGAACTAGCTAGCTAATCACAATAAGGAATCATGTTAGTGGCCTCGACGCTGCTTCTCTAGGGTTTGGGGTCGCCTCGACACAAAGCTTTAAGGGTTTGGGGTGGCCTCGACGATAACGCTCTTTTAACTTGATAAATTTGGGTGGCCTCGAGAGAGTTAATTTGTCGGGTAGGGGCGCGGCGGGAGGGGGTACGTAGGAGACCTGCAACATCGTTTTCTCTCTAGGGTTTGGGTGTCCTCGAGAGTTTTGGTCGAGCGATAAGGAAAATAATTAAGGAAAAGGAAGAAAAGAGGAAGAAGGAAGAAGGAAGAAGAAGAAGAAGAAGTAAAAGAAGAAAAAAAAGAGGAGAAGAAGAAAGGAATAGAGGAGAAGAAGAAAAAAATAGAATTTCTTCTTTCTCCTCTATTCCTTTCTTCTTCTCCTCTTCTTTTTCTTCTTTTTTCCTCTTCTTATTTATTTCTCCTCTTCTTCCTCTCCTCTTTTTCTCCTTTCTTCCTCTTCTTATTTTCCTTTTTCCTCTCATTCTTTTAGTATTGCTTGTTTTAAAAAAAATGTTCAAATAGAAAACTTTGAAAAAAAAACAAAGGTTTTGCCTAATGCATTGTTCATATGAATATACAAACATTTGCATATTCTACAATAATTAATATCAACAAAAAAAATCTATGAACAGAAAAAAAACCTAACTTTTCTAAAAATCTATCTTTTGCATATATGAAAACATTAAT
>NC_041391.1:49175689-49176339 GCF_002162155.2 Triticum dicoccoides
ACCAACCGGGACCAATGCCCCCCCCTTTAGTCTCGGTTGGTGCCACCAACCGGGACCAAAGGCCCCTGTGCTGCCCGCATCGGGGCCAAAGTTTAGTCCCACCTCGCTAGTTGAGAGGGGAGCGCAGTGGTTTATAAGCCCCATTGCCGCACCCCTCTTGAACTCCTCTCTACTGCAGGCTTATGGGCCTACTTGCTACTGCTTTGCCTGATGGGCCTTCTGGGCTTTCTGCGGGCCTGAATCCCGGCCCAAAGTAGGGATTCAAGTCGTATTCAGGCCGTGGGGGCCCAGTAGGGGGCACTTTTTTTTGTTTTTTTGTTTTCTTTACTTATTGTTGCTATTTTTATTTTTTTCCATTTTTTTGTTTTGTTTTCTGCATTATTTACTTTCTTTTGTTTTTTGCTTTATTTTTTAATTCTTTTTGCTTTTAGTTTTAGGAAAATTATAAACTTTCTGTTAGTGCCATTACTTTTCAAATTTGAAAACACTTTTTTTGTTTTCTTTCTTGCTTTATTTATTTTATTTTGTTTCTACTTACAACAAAATACTTATTGTTGTTTTTTTGTTTTGTTTTCTGCATTATTTATTTTCTTTTGTTTTTTGCTTTATTTTTTAATTCTTTTTGCTTTTAGTTTTAGGAAAATTATAAA